>NW_017299334.1:555821-576318 GCF_001594075.2 Trachymyrmex cornetzi
TATATATTTATATATTTATATATATATATACTCGCGTATTTATATATATATAATATTAAATTGATCATTATTTATTATTAGAGTAATTGTTACTTCAATATATATATATATATATGCATGTAAGAAACGATTAAAAATTAACCAAATATTTATTCTTTATTAATTCTGTACAATATAGGCTCTTAAAACTCTGCTTATCACTGAAAAAATGTACAATGCGATATATACGGTATGAAGGTATGTCTGGAAAAAATCCTCTCGTTCGCGGAACGTTTAAACCGATACGGTGCGCGTGTCGGCTCGTTGATCGATAATTTGTTCGCGATCGATCGATGATCGTGCGCGACACGCGCCGGAGGAACCGCAGAGAAGGATTCGTTTCCGCGATCGACAAGAATTTCAGGGCGACGGCGAGCGCGCAAAGATCGCCGACGCGCTAAACAATACTTCATTTGATTTGATTTCTTTTGCGCTGTATAACAAGAAAATAAAGAGTTATGACAATAAAGAATTGGGACGAAACGGTATCGCCAAACACACACACACACACACACACACACACACACACACACACACACACACACACACACACACACACACTCTCTCTCTCTCTCTCTCTCTCATTCTTACATGTATGCAACTTACACACACTCATTCATTTTCTCTATCTCTCACTTTCTTTTACCTTTTTCATGGGCTCGCAAGATCGCGGCAAAAAACTATTTTACCCTTTTAATTCAATGCAAGTCACATAAATTATACAATGTACATGGAAGATACGTCCGATTACAAGAATGGTTTATTCCCCAATAAACACCAACCTAAAAGTAACATAACATCAATATAATTTCTTACTCAACAATGTAATTGTTACAATAAGTGTTATATTATAATATTGAGTATATTAAAATTATATATCATGTTATGTTACTTTTAACCGGTGCTTACTGAATTGCCAGCTTCTTACAATCGATTGATTTTCTTTTGATATATCCGCGTAATCTTTATACTCGAGTACTCTAAAAATATGAATATAAATTTAATACTATGGATGTTAAATATAGCATTCTCATCATGTTGGTATAAACACAATGATGTTGATATAACACCAACATAATGTGGATTTAATATCATGAATTCTAAGTCAATGTTAAATCAACATTTTTGGTGTTAACGTCACATTTATATTTTTTAGAATGCGATGAAAAAGATTGAGAATTGCTGGCAGTCGAGATGGAAATTCTGATAGATGTTATGAAATAACTTTATTTTTGTAAAGTGACAACTTTTCTGTTGTGCTTCTCTTTATTTTCATCTTCGGACAGCTTCCAAAAGTTCGTCGATCAATAAACCGTGCTACAATGTTTTTCCTTTAAAAATAATTAACGGTTCTTATTGGAAGAGATACTAAAAGTCTTTTGGCGCGATCATGCATTTATCTTTTTTATCTTTTTTTTTTGTTTTTTTTTTAGTACGCTCGCATCCAAGAAAGAGAGCAAAACTAAGAACCATCTGGAAGATAAGATCCGTACGGTAACACAGCCGTTATATAAGCTTCATACCAATTACAGATTCCTGTGTCTTATCTGATATACGAGTATGTACAATTTCTTCTTATCCTGCGCGTCGCGTTACAATTGTGGAGTGAAAAGTCGATCGGAGAATCGTTCTCTGAATGGAATAACATTGAGCTCGCTTGAGAAATTTCATTATCCGCAGATATTACCGTCCTGCTCTTACGCTGAATTTTTGTCCAAATACATCTGCATCCTTCCTCATTTTTGTTCAATCTTTATCGAAAAACGTGAAAACATTTTCCTCGTTTATTTAAAAATTCGCCACCTACCGCGACTTTCCTCAAGATTTCTTTTTCACTCCACAATCGATAATGTGCAGTGACTGGGACGAAGAATCTTTCTACGGACGTCGTAACAATTGCACGTTTAGCAAAGGATCAGCAATCGGTAAGATTTCCCATCGGCGCGCACAAATGGTGAAAATGTAAACAATCTCCGTTTCGCTTATTGCGCATTCTACTAACATACCCCCGATTGCACGCAATCGACTCTTAGTCGCCGCTAATATTCCTCGTCAGGTCTCACACTTAATTGCTTGTCACTCCAATTCCTTTCTTTGATACTCTTCATACCAGTAACTTGAGATACAATAACAAAGACACAAAAAAATAAATAAATACAATAACAAAGAAAATAGCTAAAAGAAATAATTTTGTTTTAGAGACACATCTCAACAACGTCTTTTGCACGTATATTCTTTTCATTAGAATATATAAAAATGTAAGACTCGATATGTTACTACTTTTCAGATTTTACAGCCGAGTAAAAATTATTTGAAAAAAAACGCGCATAAAAACGATGATTTTTCATATCTCAAATAATATTTCGTATCCTTAAACATAATTTATAATCTATTTTTTAGACACATATTTGTAGTTTAACATAGTTTTTTTTTAAATTAACAGAGTTATTCAGTGTTGTTGGTATTAAAATGCAGCGACAAGTAGAAAAAGGATTCACCACGAACAATCTCTGCAGGAATCTTCTTTCCCGAAGAATGAAGATGATGGTGATGATGACGACGAGATGTGTCGCTCTTCGGCCTCGTACGAAACAAATCTAACGGAATATCTTTATCTTATATATATCTTGTGATTCATCGGATCATGTACGCACGTGACGCGTTCGAAAAAAAAAAACGATTTTTTCTCTCTTCACATCTTTTGCAATTCGGTCGTAATCCTTTCTCCTTCATTTTTAAATATCGGTACAAAACATGGCACGCCGCTTCATCAACCATGAGTATTTTATACACATAACTCTTGTTATCTACGCGGTGAGATTAAGACGATACATTTCTTAATACAAAAAGAGAAGAAACATATAATAACAGTAATAATAGCGTGTAGTACATAGTAATTAGGATGATACTTAAAGAGAGAAAAGCACAGAGAGAGAGAGAGAGAAAAGAAAGAGGGAGAGACAGATGAAAAAGAGAGAAGATAAAGATAAAGAAAGAAAAAGATAGGGAAGAAGAGATAAATAGAAGAGAGAGATAGAGAGAAATAAAAAAACATCGTCTAAAAACTGTTCTTAGGGAGCTTTCGAAGGAAAATACAAGTGAATAAATAGCGCCTTACATTGATCGTCATAAATAAATACACGCAGCAGGGTTACAACGTGAAAAGGGATAAAATAGATAATCGTGACGATTAATGACGCGTAGGATCTTATAAAAAAAACTATGTAACAAATCGCGCGAGGCGCGTACGTAATATATATGTATATATATATAATATATATTTAACGTGTAAAAAAATATAATAAAAAAATATCTTTAAATTTCGCGTCTAACTTCGCGATCTTGTATGTGCGAATTGCACAGCGTGAAGCGAAAACAAAATGACAGAAAGGAAGAAAAACAAAAGTAGAAGAATGAGCGATTGGAGCAAAACGATACCGTCATAGCATATTGCAGAGTTTAATTGTCAGGTGAGAGAGAATGCATGCAAGTTCCAATTGTCAAATCGTGAAAGAACATGTCCTTTTTTTTCTCTGTTCCTTCTTTCCTTTTCAAGCACACGAACGGATATGCTTGTATGTTAAAAAAAAAAACGAAAAAGATTTGTTCCGAAAATAAAAGAAAAAAGAATGCGTATCTCTTTTCTCATTGGTGCTTCACGTCCGGCTGGTACACACTCTCCTTTTACCACATTAAAGTCGACATCGATCGTATATCGCTCGAAATATTGTATATAGTATTGTGGTTTATTAAAATTCGTTAATAACTAGTATTTAAAAATCACGACCTAAGTGGTGATTTGAGAAATATCCTTCTTGTACAAGATAATTTTACGTCGCTGCCGCGGATACCCCATTAAGGTGTCGATCGTTGCGCACGAATATGAGCCTCGTTTCTCGTCAGGACATGATGCGCTAATACAACGCACCGATTTATGTCCTTCAAAAGTTCACACCTGATCATCATATTGCTTTGAGGTCACATCGACGAGCGTAAGAGAAATCTTTGAGCGTAGCACGTCGACAAACATTAAGATGGAATTCTGCCTGGAGTTGTTTTTACATAGACTGTTTCTATAGACTTAAGTAATAAATAGAGTTAGACATTAATTAGCTACGCAGTGAATGAAAATGACAGATTGTGGTTGATATACCAAGCGTACCCTTCGTAGGATCTCTTTACAAGAGATTCCGTATCTTTAAAAGATTTTTAGAAGAGAACTTGTGTATGATGCACATAAAAAAAACGTAAAAAAAAATTGATCGATACAACAAAGTATGATAACGGCCGTTATCATTATACTTTGTTTTAGATTGAGGTTGGGTGCTTTTCACCAAGAAACACAGATGACTCATGTCTAATTCTACGAATGTAGATTAACGTTAATCTTGGTTTAACCTTTTATCTTTTTCTAATTCTAAGAATTAGAAAAGGATAAAGAGTAAGTTAAACCGAGATTAAAGTTAAGTATTGGTAGAAATAAACCTCAGTAACACAAGAATAATTACATTCTTGTTATCGATGTTAAACAAAGATAAAACGTTACACTATGTCACCTGTGTCTCTAGCTGGAGAACACCTATTGATTAATCGAACGATCTGTATTATGAAGGAAATTGTGGGTGGACAAAAGATACGCATAGATAAAAGACGGTTTTATAATGATTACGCAACGAGATGACACCTTAGTGTGGACCGTCGATACACCCGACGAAATGCACATGTTGTTGGTTTTTCCTTTTTTTACTATTTGTGGTAAATTTTGGGCACTTTGTGAAATTTCACTTCACCCTCAGATCATTTACAATAATTAATAATTTATATTACACTTTTACAACATTTCTACCGAGTCTCTGTCTCAGTATTGAACAATATACACTTTCTATTTTGTATGCACGTGTGTGTAAGTGTCGCAAATGTGTTCTGTGTGTACTCAGCGAATATATCCTTACGTATACACGAAGACGACAAGGTGGTGTCGTGCCACGTGATACATGATACACACGCGCACGCAGAAAATCGTCTAAGAAAGAATCACTAAATTACCATATTATACAATTATCATTAATTATCACCTAACTTGGCATCCTTGCGGGAGCGGTGCGGGCGGACACCCCGGCGAGTTGTGATTCGCGGACTGAGGCAGCAATGGAATATCGTCTTTGGAAGATTGCTTATCCATGCACGGCGGTTGCTGCTCCTCTTGCTCGGCTCTCGTCTCGATGACGGGGACGGCGACGTCGGAGGCCAGCAGGCGTTCCACTGCCACCACCGCCGTCGCCATCTCCGGCCCGGCGCCGCCGATCGGCAACGGCGCCGCCGAGTTCATTAACGTCACCGTCGTCGCACTAGTACTGTTACCACTACCACCGCCGTCGTCCACACTCGCGCTACTCGCTACCACAGGATCCTTTAGTTCGTAGCCCTCCTGACAGCGAGTTAATTTTAACCGGATCGGCGTCACCTTCGCCGAGCGGATGTTCCTTGGGGCGGTGGCGCCTACGTTCGGATCGGTCGGCTGCTTCTCGTCAATGCCACCCTCCATCGAGTAGACACCGGTCTCCTCCTTGGTAGGCTCGGGCGGCGGTGGACCAACTCGGCTATCCTTGTTGTCCGATGACGTCTGTTGTTGATTGTCATCCTCGTTAACGGCGGCAGGCGCATTGTTCGGCGCGTCGCTCGTAGACGAAGAGTTGGCGGCCGCCGCCTTGCCCAGCCGTATGATAAGTTTGGGCGTCGCGGCACCGTCGTCATCCAGCATTTGTACCCGCGCCTCCTTTTTACTGGACTGTCGCTTCTTCCGCTTGCCGTTCTTGTCGCGTTTGTTTTTCGTCTTCTCGTCGTTGTCGAACCCTGCCATGATCATCTTGCGGAACTTCATGCTCTCGCGACGGAGCTCCTCCATACTAGGCGTGCTCGGGATGCTGCTAAGCCGTTTCTTCGGCGGCCTGATCCTGCTACGATCATCTTGCGCGTTACCCATCTCCTGTCCGCCGATTATACTATTACCGATCTTAATCTTCAGCTTGGGTGGTCCGGCGCTGTTTGTCACCGTAGTGGCGGTCGGTCTGGTTTGTCTGCCTCTTCTGCGATCGCTGACCGTGCTAACCATAAGACCACGCTTCCTATCGGAACTACTCTCCTCTTCGCCCGCTACTACGTCGAGGAAGCTGCTGCCGCCACTAACGCCGCCGCCGCGTTCCTTCCGCCGTTTCTTCTCCATATTCGCATCAACGACTGCCTTGTAGTCCTCTCGAGTTGGTATACTTGTCATCGAAGCTACAGCTTTGGGGATGGTAATGACGGTGCGATTCGGATTGATAGTTGGAATGGTTGGCGTGGAGGCGACGCTACCGCACGCAGGATCATCCATGTTCATATCCTGTGAACAGTATTGACGCAACAGCTCCTTCTTTCGCATGCGACGTAGATTTGATGTACCGGATGCGACAGACGCGCTGGTTGCAACTGGTGCCACCGGTGCTTGCTGGACTAACGGTGGTACCGATGGCGTATAGTTAGCATCGAGGAATGGGCCTTTGATTTTCACTTTCAATTGATTTCGTGAATCGGTCAGAGAAACCTTGTTCGTTTCGAAGTTGGTCGCGGACGATGGGTCGATCGCCGAGGGATCGCCAAAGCCTGGTTTCGCACTGGACTCCTCGAAGCCGCCGCTCGCAAGTTGTTGCTGTTTACCGGTGATCTTCTTTAACACAGAACAGTCCCCGTGCAGTAAATCGTCGAGTTCCGGCAGGTTCGAGTCCGCACCTACGCTCGCGGCGAAGCTGCCTAACAAATGGTTGCCGTACGGCTGACCGTGAACCGACGAGCTCGGTTGATCTACGGTCGAGTTGTATGTACGCATATCCACCGGACCTGGTAACAGCGGCATAACCGTGTCGGCGAATTGATGGGTGCTCGACTCGGACTTGGATATAGCAGCTTGATGATCGTGATGTGCCGCCGGTGACGCGAGCTTCTTGTCGTCGGCGTACTTCTTCGTGGTGTGCAGCGTTGGACTAGATAGATGGGACTGTATACTACCATCGTTCGTCATTCCGCCGAGAGGCTCACTCGCGCGGTTCTTCTCGTTCACGTCAGTAGACTTCTTGCGCTCGCGCATCGTCCTCAGATCGGCGATATTGGTTTCATTCGCCGAATCTTCGTCCGAGTCGAAATCGTACACAGTGCCGACTAACTTGTTCTGAATAGAGTCGTCGTTGTGCAGCGCGTTCGACATCGGCACCATCGCGATCGACGGGTTCTGGTTGTTCCTACCGCGTCCCCGTCCTCGACCGCGACCACGACTTCGATAACCTGAATGCTGGGATCCCTTAGAATTCCTGCTGCGACCACGAGAACTCGGCGCAGATTTTGTAGTCTCCTGACGCGGTGATTTACCGGGCGATTTTCCCTGCAAGGATGTCACCCTGGCGGATGTTCTCGTCGGTTTCGACGGTGACTTCTTGCCGGACGGCGCGCTCTTATTGTCCGCGCTAAGTACTTCAGCTATATTTTCCACGACGGTCTCGCTGCTGGCCTGCGTCTCTGCGAGGGTATTGAGGAAGGATGCCGGTACGGCAGGCGAATTAGCCGGCTGTGACAGCAAAGACGGCACGTGTCCCGGTGGTACCGCTTCTGAAGATGGTGACTGCGTCGTAGGTGGTTGTTGCTGCTGTTGCTGTGGTTGCGGTTGTTGCTGTTGTGACACCGGTGGTGGTGGCGGCGCCGGCGGTGGCGTGGTTACCTTCGTCGGCGATACCATGGCCGCGGTGAGAGCCATGTTATGCGACGACGAGGTAAACGCAGCGGTGCACGGCGACGCCCCGATATTGAGCGACTCCTCAAGCGGCTTCGGCACGTGCGGCAGCATAGACTGTGGTGTCGGGAAAGGGGCGCCAAACGGTGGTGGGAACGGTGACGGATAGGGCAACGGACCAGCACACGATTGCGGTGGGAATAGCGAAACCGCTCCGGCGCCATAAGAGCCGGTCTCCGAATAGTGATAAGGTGCTGCGTCCATTGGCGGATAAGACATCGGAGGTACGTTCTTGTAAGGGGGAATAGCCGTATGCTCCTCCGCGGAAGACGCGGATGTGATAGATGACGACGTGGATCGTCGCGAAGGTAAAACTTGGCTTTCAGCCCATCGCGTGTCCGGTCGGCCATTAAGCTCGTTGTAAGGCGAATCATTTTGCGTGTAATCCTGCCTAATGTCCGACGAGACATCCTCCTTGTCCAGCACGCGGTCCATCTCACTGCCCTGATCATCTTCCGAGTTGGGCAGACCAATTAGATGACGATTCACTATCTCCATGGGCGTGATCTCGTCGACGATTTGCGTTGGTATCCCCGTACTGGTTGCTGTCATCTGTTGATCCATCATCGCCAGTGATTGCACACGCGACTGCTCATGTGCCGCGGCATGCTGCGCCTCGAGATGTTGCTGCACTCGCTCCATTGAGTGGGTCTGCTGCAACTGCAGATACTGATCCTGCATGTTGAGCTGGAGATGTGCAACCAGCGCTGCATCTGGATTCGCCACAGGATCCGGCATCACTGCGCCAATGTCGTTCGAGAATTGATGAGTGGCGGCAGCTGCGGCAACGTAACGATGGTTCTGGTTGTCTATCAGCGTGTTGAGATGTTGCACGTCGCTCGGATTGAAGTTGTCCATGCTTGGCGGTACCCATCTCTCGTCCGCCTCGGCTCTATCAAGTTTCGCACGCTCTACTACCGTCACTTTGGCCGTCTCACGTTCTTCGTTTCCATACATATAGTGCTCGTTGCTATTGCTCGAGTAACAAGGTTTTCTCTCCATAGTATGATTCTTGCACGTCAGATCCTCGGACATCTGCGCAGGTTCCGAACCGCTGTTGCTCTTAATCTCGATTGATTGTACAACTGATTGCTGCTGCTGCTGTCCCACTGGTTGCTGTTCCTGCACGTCCACCTTCTCTTGAAGCAGAGGCTGCTCCTCCGTTGGTTTCTCAACCGGATGAAGAGGTGGCTCCTCTTTTTTCAGAACCTCCTCTTCTGCCGGAACCGATTCTAACTCGAACTGACTAGAATTCGACTTCTTCGATAATTCCATGCGCAGCTTCTCCACTAGATGCAGCGTTTCTCGCGCACTATCCTCTTTCGAGTCTTCCTTGAACCAAAGTTCATTATTGAAGGAGAACGAAAGCGGTGCTGCTCCTCGTTCCTCATCGCGTGGTATACTGAAATCATTCGCGTCATCGTTCACCATGTCATCAGTTAACATGTCCTGATCGAAGTCGAACAGCTCCGACACGCTGGGATCCTTGCCGCCGTGTTGCGGTGAAAAGATAGAACGATTTACGGACTTTCTTCTTTTTTGCTGACACTCTTTTTCAGACGTCACGTTTTCTATTAATGCGGTAGAGACTTTATCGGGCATTGACCTCAAACAAATATTATCGTTGGACTCCTTAGTGACGGTCTCTTCGACCGTGATCATCTCGACAGCAGCCTGCGTCTCGCTCTCGAGCTTCCGCTCTGTCTTCTTTCTTCTGTCCGTAGGTTTCTCTGAAGTAATCTCGATATTCTTCTTTACATCTTCTTTTTCCAATTTCATTATGTCTAACGCAGCAACTTCCTCGCTCATGTGGTTCTTAATATCCTCGTTCTTGATAGCAATGGATGCTACAATTTTTAAATCTTTATTCTCCTCGTTACATCTCTCCTGCTGAATAGCAATCCTACTCCTTGAAAGTTTGTCAAGGTGCTCGCGTTTTTCAAGCAGCTTGTCCAGTCCCCTCGATGATTTCTTCGGACTGTCTCGTTCCGCCCGTCGCTGTTTCATCTCCTCCTCCAATGTATTGATCGCATTCTTATTACTTGTTTTCTTGATCTTCTTGTCATCTATTTTAGGAGTATTCTCAGTCGCTTTCGAAGGTTCTACAAGTTCTGGGACATTTTTAATATTAGTAGCATCATGTTTATCTTTCTCGGTTTCCTTGGATGTCTTCTCTATTAATTTCTTTTCCACCTTCTTGAGCGATGTCGTTTCTTTGTTACCCTTGTCGTCCTTTGCGGTAACCTCGCTTGATTTTCGTTTGCGCGTCTCCGATTTCGCTCTGGACGCTGCTCCGCCGCTGTCCTCTTTGCCTCTGAGAGTAGACTGTTGCTGTTGTGTCTGCTTAATCGACTGACTCGATTTTTTGGTAGATTTGGCCCCAGATACACTTCGTAGCCCAACATTATTTCGAGACCCACCGAGCACACTTTGGTCAGCTGGCTGTTGAGTTTGCAGGGATCTTTTGGAGTCTCTTTGGTCGGCTCTTTTACTGGACTGCTGCTGCTGTTGCTGTTGTTGCTGCTGCTGCTGTTGTTGTTGCTGCTGCTGTTGTTGTTGTTGTTGAGCCTGTTGCTGCTCCTTAGGTACGGCGGTTCTACCTGATTCTTCTCTCTCAGTAAGCGGCGGCTGAAACTCTGGTCCATGCCGCCCGTCGGAAGTTTTAAGCTTCTTATCGGGCAGCTTCTTGAGTTTCCGTCCCGCGACAGTCCTCTTCTCAGATTCGACCGCTTCGTCTGCAATTTTATTCATTGACTGCCGTTTATTCGCAGTTTTGTTCTTCACTTGATTACCGTTATCGCTTTCGGAGGACGTAGTATTGGTAGTAGTTGAAGAGGAAGTTGGCTCCTTAGTGGTGCTCGACATTTTCTGTATCGGACTCTTAGCTACATCGGAATCGCTGCTACTCTCCGAAGAGCTACTGCCACTGCTACTGTCACTGCTGCTGCTCTCGCTATTGCTGCTTTCAGGCACCTGTTTCTTTCCCCGTCTCTCTTTCAATAGTGACTCTTCCTTTCTTGTTGGCAGCTCCTCCTTCTTCGGAGATTCCTCCTTTTTGACCTCTTTCCTCTTACCACCGTCCGGCAATTCCTTCTTTGGTTTCCCGTCCGCGGTTTCGAGCTCGGATTGAGCAGTTTTCGTGCCCATACCGCTCTTGATGTGCTCCGCGGCTTTCTTTGCAGCTTGCCGTTGCGGTACGTAAGCAAGGATCTCCGAGCCGTCGCCGAATTCCTTGTCGAAATCGTAAACGTCGTTATTCTTAGTGTCTTTTGATGTCTTGTTGTCGCGCTGTTTCTTACCAGATGGCTTTTCCTTAGTCGGTTTCAGAGGTTCTCCAGGCGATTTCACAAACTCTACAGGTTCGCTCGTGGTATTCTCCTTCTTACTCTGTGTTCGCTGCATGATTTCAGATGCCTTCTTCGCCGCTTGCCGCTGTGGAACTATCAGAGCGGATGGTATATATTCTTTTTTCTTCGAATTTTTCACGTTCTCTTTGTTCTTCGTAGATTCATCTTGATAATCTGACCTTGTGGCATCTTTACATGTAAAGTTTTTCTGCGTGTTCTTTGATATATCCGCCGCTGAGAATTCCTTCACCGCAGCTTTTGTGATAAGTACGGCCGAATGGGAATGATGTTCTTGTGAATCTGAATCAGTATCCGAATATATAGCAGAAGCTGCTGATGGACCGAGGCGAGAACTGGCGTTGGTGCTCAACGGTAACAATTCGTCGCTCTCGCTACCAGAACTACCGAGCTCTATATGTTGCAGAGTACGTGATCTGTTCACCATGTCCAGTTTATCACTTTCGCTGCTATCACGCAGTTTGACTCGTGGCCTATCCGGCGCGTTCTTCTTTGTTTTTCGTCTAGCGGGAGTTTTGTTCTTCGACAATGTATTCGCATCATCTTCTGAGCTCGATTCGATCTCGACCTTCAAAGTCTTAGATTTGTTTGTGCATTTACCGGTTGTTTTTCTCTCCATTTTCACTGCGTCTGTTTCGCTACTACTCATAGATGACAAATCGCTACCGTACAGACTCTTCCCTCTGACCGAACCATTAAAGTAAGGTTTCTTATTGGACGCACCGTTGAAGTCCGGCTGTACTTTCTTCTCATCGGTAGACGCTGGTGTGGGCGACTCAATCTTGATTCGGGCGAGTATTGTGTTGAAGTCATGAGTATGATCTTCGGCATCGTGATGGGAATAGAGACGATCGTATATTGAAGGTCCATGATTGGCTTCGACAATAGCTGCGGCCGTCGTCGGAGATAGTGGCGGTCCGGCCATCACCATTGCCTGTTTGTGGAAGGTTTGTTCGCGCAGTCTCAGGAAAGTGCGACAGAGCTTCTCGCGGCGACCGACCATGTAGCACAAGTTTCGTACGCGTTCCAAATCTTGTCGCAATTGAACAAACGTACGCATTTTTTCTACATCGGCCGCTTGACCTTGAGCGCGAGCTCCTGCACTCGACAGTTCACCACAACGAGGAGCTAATAATGGTTTATTATGACCAGCCTAAAAAGTAATATATACAAATTACAAACCATATCCACTGTAATATTCTCACATCTAAGGATTTATATCGACGACTTACTCGTCTCTTCAGTTTCCAATAGTTATATATGTATATGATGCTATCAGGATCTATATCCAATTGTTGGGAAGTAATATCCTTTATACTAACATGCTTATCAAATTCCGCTTCAATTTCTTGCAGCCTAATATGAATTGAAAACAACAATTGAATATTACACTTATTTTTCAAAACATAATTTTAAAAATAATTAATTCTTTATAAAATACACATAAAACGCAAGGAATTAAAAAATATATTTTTATTAAAAATATTTGTTCTTATATTATTTATATGAAGAATTTTATCATTGTATTATTTTAAAATTTCATGAATTTTAAAACATTTAACCCTGGTCTATTTAGGTTTATTTGACCCAAAATCTAATTTGTTTTCTTAATATTTTATTTAAAAATTTTTTTGATATTCAATAACTTTGTCTCTTAATACTAAATTATTAATGCAAGATCTTTTCTCTGTAAAATTTTAATTTTTAGGTTTTTTAATCATACTGACATACAAACGGTATGCTTACGCAAATTAGTATAATCAATTAGTATTATAGTACAAATTTAAATAAATTAAGCCCGATTGCACCAATGTGTGTGTTAATTTTAAGCACGCTTAAAACTCTCTACCTTTCTGTCTCTGTATCGGCTTAAAAAAAAAAAGAAAGAGATTTTTAAACTTTGCTTAAAGTCAAAATAACGTTGTCAAAATAAATGTGCAATTACTGGGCTTTAACAAGATATGTATATATAATTTTATTTAAATTTCGAAAAGTATGTTAAAAAATTATGTCACATACTTAGCTGCACGTGCTTGATTTTTTTCTTCAGAAGTCATGTCTTTCCGCTTCCGTCGTCTGGATTCACCATCTTCGGAATCTGACCCACCCTTTCCTCCACTTCCTACGCTACCGCCAACGCCGACTTTGTCTTTTGTATTTGTTCTACTGTGCTTTTGACAATACGACTACAAACACGAAATTATCAAATGACCCTATATAGTTGTAGTCACGAAACAATTCCAATAAATTTGGATCGCGTATAATAGCTTACCCTTAATTTCACACCGTCGTCTGCCATTTCGTCCTCGATAATAGCCTTCATTTCCAACCCATATTTAAAAGCACACGTAACATGATACGCTGTTTTACATGTCTTTATACTGCACTGGATGCAAGCACCCACACGTTCGCGGCATAAAACGCAAATTAAGGCCCATCGACTTTGCTGCAATTCGTTATTATTACATTTAATCAATTTGTGTATCCAGAATCACAATAACGAAATCTCAAGTTAATTTAAAATATCTAAAACGTATATAATGTAGCATATATAATTAAATGTTTCAAAAAAGATATGTTTTAAACATTAATTTAAATTTGAATAATGATAAAAATAGTAGATATAGACAGTAGATCAATAATTGTAAGATTTTACTATTATTTACCGGAATACTGGATATTTTTGTAATTGGTTCCATTCTCTCTACGCAACCAATGCTAACTTCGGGAATCCAAAGCGCACACGAGACATGAGCCCATTTTTGACCGCTTCGTGTACACTTCATTGCACCTCCCTTGTTAGGGCATAATACACAGTCAGGTCTTTGACTTAACGAACAAGTTCTACACAACCAAGAGCCATCGGGTATTGAAGTAATGCCATAACAAGCTTGATGTACGCATATGTTGCAACAATCACAAAACACCATCTCGTTACCCTCTTCCGAGTCCGGCTATCATAAAAATTTGTGTTATGAACAATTCAACACAAATTGAAGAGTATAGCATACATATGTGAAGCACATACAATAAATTATATATATTCCAAATATACAATAAATTATATATATTCCAAATATACAATAAATTATATATATTCCAAATATACAATAAATTATATATATTCCAAATTCGCATTATATAAAAATAAATTAATCACTCACCGATCTGCAAACGTCACAAATGACATTTTCATCGTATTCAATCCCAAGTCCCTCCTCATTCTTCACGATTGTTTGAATCCTTTCCCAACAACGCACTTCCAATTCTTCAATGACACGTTCTAACTGCGATTCTGTAACCGGCGGTTGTCCAGCCTGGACAATTTTAATATAAAATATTAATGTAAAATGTGTTGTTGCATGTGTTATGGTGTTAATTAATAAATATTTTATGTATAAAGAAGAACTAATAATAGATAATACAATCGTTGGTTACATAAATATTTATTAATTTTTTCAATAATAATCATAAAAGTTATCAAATTATCTATGTCATTAGAAATAATAACAACGGTTGCGAAATACTAGATAATTTGATTAACTAAACCTGGGAATAATTACATAAATATTTTGATACTTCAGCGATGGAAAAATATAAATTGTAAAATATTCTTTACGAATCTTTAAATATGCATTTCCATTAAAAAAACTCACAATAAAAAAATGTTATATTAAAATCTTTATTTTTTTTAAATCATAATAAGCTACTTGTATTATACTTATTCCATTTAATATTTAATTTTTACTTGTTTTCGGAAAATTGTGATTAAATTCATAATGTTCTCAAATACTAATAAATCGAAAATACAATAATAGACAATATATGTTGTTAACAGTAGTGTTTTAATTAGAGCAAAAATATCTCAGATGACTACTCCCGAATCAAATTCTCTTTTAAAAATATCGGTGAAATGTGTGTCACATACATTTAAGAATCAGAAATTATTAAAAATTTCCATTCTTTTTCTATTATATAAATATATTTTTCTTGCAACAGAGATATATTAAAACTGTTTACTTTGTCTTTTATTTAGTATATAAAATATTTTTGTATAAAACAGGAAATATATTTCGTTATGTAAAATATTTGATAGATAGAAGGACTCTTCTTATGAAAATAACATAACAATAATAAAGGGCAAAGTCATAAAATAAAAATAAATTCAAATAAAACGTCTAGTTTCAAATATAAAACATATAATTAGTTAGAAACATGAAACGTCAGGTACCATTAATATAAATGTATAACCTATTAATATAAATGTATAAACTACGAAATTATAATATTACAAGTTTTAGCTGCCAGATTGAGCCCTCTTCAGACAATTATGTAAAATATAATTAGCGCCGAGAAACTTGTCTTTAGATTTAATATAACATTTATATTTACAAATCTTATCTTTTAATCGTACCTTTTATAAGATATCAAGATAACACAAATTCTTTGTGCACAAAATTAAAAGACCTTAAAGAAATGTCAATTGATTTAGTATAACTATAAACAATTGGTTGTACCTGTGAACGTTCTCCATTGAATACTTCCAACCAGGCAATGTCAGTATCATCGAGATCATAAGCACAGGCTTTCTCTGCTCTTGCTGGAGTAGTACTTAAATGATGATCCTCCGTGTTAAAATAATCATCACGGGATATTCTTATTAACTTTTTAGGCCTGAAAAACATGGGATGATTTCGTTACAAGATATTATACCGCACTTTAATGATCACCAACAAGGTATCTCACACAATTTACAACAATACACATTATGCACTCACAATTTGAATTCAGCTTGTAACTTCAAAGGAGACGTCTGTGTAACAGTAACTCTCGGTTGAGGAAGAGCATCCGGACTAACGGGTACTTGAACACCTCTTTCCCACTCCTGTTTCCACTGATCAGTTATAACCCAATACTCGTTTGGACTCAATGGTTCACTGTCCGGCAATTTCATAGCGCTGATCAGATCTTTACGAAATAATTCCGCTGGTGCTTCCGCGGACGTTCGATTGTATATACTGGGAATCTTGATATCACTGACAGATCGGGCGGACCAGGGTGCCCCCCCTTGGCTCGATGACGCCATCGTTTCCTCTTCTTCTGAGGGCCCCATGGTCGCTGCCAGTGCCGATGAACCAGTGGCAGCTGGGCCCAATCTACATTTGCGCCTTTTAATAGCGCCCGGACAAGACGCCAGATCATTGTCGTTTCTATGCCTCTTGCCTCGTTGTGCCATTCTACTATGCCAAATAAGCTAGTGGTACGTGGCACATGCAGGTGAACTGTGTACACCCTGAAATAACAATTGCGTACTTTTTGAGCTTTCTATTCTCTTTTCAATATATATTTTTAAAAATATTATGTATAGAGATAAACTTACTACATAGTTATCCATATATTTATTATCTGGAAAGCAGATTATCTTCAAAACTGAAACATAAAGAATGTATCGCTTGATTTCGAAAAATTTCACAAATTGGTAAGAAAATTACCAATAACGATATAAACGGATAATTTTATTGCAAGTTAATGACACAAAATGTGTAGTTTAGAAAATGACAATCGTTTGAAGGATAATTTTAGAAAAATAATAGTAGATCGCAAACCAGTTTGTTCATTAATATCCAAAATTTGACATAATAATTTACAATTTTATCCGTTGATCATTAATTTTGTTTGGAGTTTTACATTCTCATTTAGATTCTTGAGTGACATCATAGAAATACTTAAATCATTACTTTTCTTTAATATTCCATATAAAATACTTTACATAATATATTGAATACACATATTTTAATCAGAAAGAAAACACAAATACAAGTGAAAAAATATCAATTTATATATATCTCAAATGGAAAGAAAGAAAACATGGCAGGAGCCAGATGTAAAAATACTAAAATAAGAAAATATTCAGAAAACATAAGCAATTATATATACATACACATATATATATATATATATAATATACAGAGATTTCTCAACTAAAAAGAAAAAAACATGACAGGAGATATATGCAAAAAATAAATAAAAAAACATTTAAAAAATGTTACACACTTACGAAAAGCATTAAAATTACAATACGTATTACGATAGTCTATCGCAAAGAATAGAAAACAGATACAGTTTCTCGAGTATCGAGTCCAGAGATAAATATATACAAATCGCTCGCGTGCACCAAGTCTCACGTGTACAAACGGTACGTCAGTTTACCGAGTAACGGCAAAGGAGCAACATTCCATACGATATACGCAACTTGGCTTAAAAGGGTTATAAGGATGACGATATCAGGGGGGTGTGCGAGAAGAGAATTGGAGTTGGGCCGAGCCAGAGCGCGGGGCGACGTCAGGCATCCTCGGCGGGCACCCGCGGCATTACTCCAATGCGCGCGACACCACTAAACGGCGGCGCGCATCGTCGCCGTCGGCTGTAAACACGCGGAGGGGACACCCGTCAGATCGGCGATACGCGCGCGTCCGTCCCCCGCGATGGCTGGCGGATCTTCCGTCGCACGGGGGAGAGAAAAGAGGTTATAAAAAACGCAGGACCGCGGACTGGATGCGCGTGTCGCCACGAACAGTCCCGGCGGCCGCGGGGCGCGACGGCCAAGACGTTTTACGCGTGGCGCACCGCGAGACGCGGGGCCGCGAAAGCAGTCGCGCGAACGATGGACGCAGTGGACGATGGATGGCGCAGAGTCATCGACGGAATCGCAATTCCATCGTCCACGACGGGCGCGATCATGTAAACATTGGGACGGAGTAGGAAAGAGAGAGAGAGAGAGAAAGAGAGAGAGACATATATATATAGATAGAGAGATAAAGAGAGAGAGCGAAAGAGAAAGAGAGAGAGAGCGCGAGAGAGAGAGAACAGGGCGCCCCGCGGGGATCGCGCTCTCTCGCGTATACTTAAGCGCTTGTACGGATCTCCGCGGCGTTTTTAATGGGGCAACACATTCACAACTCACTGCACGTGTCGACGATCACGCGGGCCGCGGGCGGCGTTAAATCTCATTGTACACACACGGGGGATGACGGTCGGCACGGTTGATGCAATTGCGTACGGCTTACGAGAATGCTCACGGCTCCATTACGTTGCTGCTGGTGCTGGTTTGCTCCTGCTGCTGCTGCTGCTGCCCGACAACATTGACAATACAGATGGCAGCAGCGTCGCGCGCACTCCACCACAGGTCTCCCCCGCGCGCGCACACACACACACACACATATACACTCGGGAAGACCATTAAATACCTTATTATTGATCTATTAGCCGGATATATTTCCGCGCGCGAGACGGCACGTGATCGCGTGCAGGCGTGAAACCGGCCGCGGGGCCGCCGGCGTGAGCCGTGCGCGCTCCCGAGCCGCCGCGGAACACGCCGACGGGCTCCTGCCCAGCAAGTGCGTAACGGCCTCGGTCCTCTCTCTCTCTCTTTCTGTCACGGCAGCCTAACCAACATGTCCTCATTAGCGATTCCAGGCGGGCGGCACAGGCCAGTCCGTTACTCACTCCGCCGGCGGGGCCGCGCGCTACCCCGCGACGGGGTTACTTACGACGGCCGGCCGCGGTACGGCGAACGCTCGTGCTCGATCGCGGTACGCACCAAATCAATAATATATTTACATAAAAGTGAATACTAGCGTTTGGCGCCATCATGCCTGAAAAAATAACTGTGGAAGTACAGTGTCACGTGACCGAGCCAGCGAGATCTCGCGATCTCGCTTGCGTTACGATTACTAAGTCAATGTAGATCGCCGACCGAATTGATGTTTTGTCCGTGACGCCCCGTCGCCATCTGTCAGCGCGTGTACGCATTCCCGCGAACGCACAATCTTTCAAAACGCCAGGGGATCGATTCTGTAGCTTAAAATGAGATGAAAATTATAAAAGTGAGCGAATTTATTAGAATATTGATAATTTCATTGGTCAACACCTAGTAAATTTGCTCACTTTTGTAATTTTCACCTTGTTTGAAGATACTGAATTAGAGTACTATGGCCGGTATTCATAGGCCCGTATTCAGAACGCGCTTACAATGATGTTAACGCGCTAACATACTATACTTTACGTCACGTATATTATAGAATTTCAGAGATAAATATGCGCTTTTATCAATAAAATCTGAATCTGAATACGGGCCATAGTCGATTATTATTTCAAGACCGTCTTAAGGCCCGTCTACAATACACGGAGTAAGAAGTAAGAGTAAGAAATTGACCAATCACAGTCGATTATTCTTCTCACATTCGACTGTGATTGGTCAATTTCTTACTCTTACTACTTACTCCGTGTATTGTAGACGGGCCTTTAAGTAATGCCTTAAGACGCTAATACAGCCCTCTGGCCGATATTCATAGTCAGCTCTTATTTTACGATAGTCTTAAGGCCCGTCTACAATACACGGAGTAAGAAGTAAGAGTAAGAAATTGACCAATCACAGTCGAATGTGAGAAGAATAATCGACTGTGATTGGTCAATTTCTTACTCTTACTTCTTACTCCGTGTATTGTAGACGGGCCTTTAAGTAATGTTTCAAGTCGCTAATGCGGCACTCTGATTGGTTCATGATATCATAAGACTGTACTTAAGCCGATCTTAAATATAAGATATGACTATGAATACCGGCCTCTGATTGGTTCGTGATTTCTTGAGGCCGTACTTAAGACGGTCTTGAATATAAGATCTGACTATGAATACCGGCCTATAATACAAGTATTCGCATCCGCCATTTTTAGTTCTTTTTCCACTCTTTGTTCTCTCTTCAATCTTATTAGTTTAACGGCGAAATGGAGAGAGAGTAAGCCCGGATCCTTATACGGGTAACAGCGCTTTGACACCGAACGCTGGTTGGTGAAAAATGGGTGATGGGGGTAAATTTTACCCCCACAACCGGCTTTTCACCAATCAGAGCTCTTTGTCGAAGCGCTGTTGCCCGTATGAGGATCCGGGCTAAGAGATTGAGGAAAGAAGCAAAAGAGTGAGAAATGGATTAAAAATGGCAGATGCGAATACACAGTGCCTTATACAGAATCGACCCTCTGGGCCCATATTCTCGAAAAGTATCGTATACGAAAAACTAGGAAAATGCTATAGTATATGTAACGCATACTATAGTATTTTAACCTAGTTTTTCCTACACGATACTTTTCGAGAATAGGGGCCTAGGGTCCCAGATCATTCAAGTCAGAGAGTCTCAAGGAAGAGTGGAGTGGGTAGCATTTCTCTTCTCTGATTAGTTCCGCCATTTATAGTATTATTATACATATATATATATATA
>NW_017299334.1:576376-576708 GCF_001594075.2 Trachymyrmex cornetzi
TGGGCCGATTGTTCCACCTTTTGGTAAATTTTACCTGTGAGGTAAATCTGGTAATCCACGTATGTGATTGGGTAATCTTGCTACTTATACTCAATAGTTAAAATTTACCGAAAGGTGGAACAAATGGCCCTGTATGCAGTGATTTCCGACCCTCTTGCAGCACTCGATGGTAGTGTCATCGGTCGGCAGCCTGGCGCAACCATCGACATCTAGAATGGACCGCTGATGGCAATGGTGGGGATAAAAAGACGATTAGAGTGAGAGGCAGGAATAATAAGATCGTTCTTTCTCTGTTTACTGTTGTTTCTAACAGCTTGATTGGTTGTTGGATT
>NW_017299334.1:576725-579728 GCF_001594075.2 Trachymyrmex cornetzi
CCATTGCCATCAGCGGTCCATTCTAGATGTCGATGGGCGCAACCGGTAGCACTCACACGAACATGTGCTTGTGTGAGTGCTACCGGTTGCGCCAGGCTGCCAACCGATGACGCTACTATTGAGGGTTGCAAGCGGGTCGGAAATCGCGTCTGTATGTTCCATCCATAGACTTATAAGATAGATGGACATTCGTATGAGAGAAGCTGAAGACGTGATACAAAAGAGAAAGAAACAGTCGGTAGTTCTCTTCTTTTTTAGTAGTGAATTGATTGGTCGCCATGGCAGGCCGAGAAGAGGCCGAGAGCAATAAAGATAGACGTTCGAGAGTTGTGGCCTTAAGCTAAAACTCCATGTACGGACCGTACTTGGGCCTGGCTCCTGATTGGTCACCGCAGCATTTGCCGGAGCTCACCGCATACATGGAGTCTTAGCTTTAGGTTCAAGCTAATTGGTCCCCCACCGCTTACTGTGGAAGAAGGAAACAACTATGTCTGGAGTAGAGCTGTCCTTCAATGTTGTTTTTAGCTCCTCTCGTATGAATGCTCCATCCATCTTATAAATCTATGGATCTATGGATCTATGGATCTTATCTATTTATTCAATCGCAATGATCATGTGATCAAATTGTTCGAATGTGAGATTTGTTAATTTTTTCTCTGCCCGAGATTTCAGACCGATTTCTAGTATCGTGAACATATCGGCCCGTATTCAGAACGTGCTTTTATCGATAAAAGCGCACTTTTATCTCTGAAATTCTATAATATATGTGACGTAAAGTATAGTATGTTAGTGTGCTAACATCGTTGTAAGCGCGTTCTGAATACGGGCCATCGGGCTTAATAACGTATTCGATTTAGGTCCGGTTGCACCAACGATACTTTGATTTTAAGCGAAACTTTAAGGCCCGTCTACAATACACGGAGTAAGAAGGAAGAGTAAGAAATTGACCAATCACAGTCGATTATTCTTCTCACATTCGACTGTGATTGGTCAATTTCTTACTCTTCCTTCTTACTCCGTGTATTGTAGACGGGCCTTAAGGGGATGCTGGAGTCTTCTTTTTTTACCGATAAAGCAAGCGTTTATATTTCCTGCGCGGTTCTTCGAATTAGTTGCACAGAATAAAAATTCCTTCTCCACGATTGAAATATCCATGCTAATGTACCTGCTCTTGGTATATTTTGTGTCCAAAACTGAAAAAAATAATAAATTTCAGATTCGTGTATCCATATGCTATCAGCTCACCAACATTTACTTCGTGAAAAAATTATATGCACGTTATATGCCCGAAATTAGGGCAGGAGCACATATAGAATAAATAGATGAATACAGTCGTATCTTTAGAATTAAGTTTTAACACCTAAATAAAAGATTAGTGCAAAGAACGAAATTGTGTGTCTAGCGCGTGAGAAATCGACGATGTACGACAGCTTAGACTTTTTAGTCATGAAACCGAGCAGTATTTTAGTTGATCTCTTTCTAAGGAATGGCGTTGCAATATGTTAGATAAGGACAGATGAATGCGTTTGAGCGAGACACAACGATATATAATGGCCCGTATTCAGAACGCGCTTACAATGATGTTAGCGCGTTAACATACTATACTTTACGTCATATATATTATAGAATTTCAGAGATAAATATGCTCTTTTATCGATAAAAGCGCGTTCTGAATACGGGCCTATAAGTATAAGAAATGAATGAAAGATGTTACTATAGTCGAATTTGGAATTTAAAAAAGTCTATACTATCGAACTTGATTAACTTCGACCGTCACTCCAGCATCCCCTTAATCGGGTTTAATAACATCCGTAATTATGAAATTGGCCAATCATAGCTGTTCTTCGGAAGAATGTAACGATTGTGAATGGCCAGTTTCATAACTACGGATGTTATTAAACCCGATTAAGCGTGCCGTGTAGCAGAGGTCTCTGACTCTCCTCCCGAGCAGAGGCGAAGTGTGTCGATTGAGTTTGAACAAAATTGTAAATGGAAAGCGACGTGTGTCGATTTGTGTCAAGTGTGTCGACTGTGTCTCCTAAAAGGAAAGCAGCCTAATAAGTAAACTGACGATGGTGAAAGTGGCCCTTAATCGGCCGATTAGTCCATTGGAATTGACCAATCGCATCTATCGTCAAACAAAATGACAAATGAGATTGGTTAATTCCGATGAACTAATCCACCGATTAAAGCCGTGTTCCAAATTTACTGTCAGCACTGAAAATGCTACAATTTACGTTACGTGCACTATAGATTCTCAGTACTAGCAGTCTATTTTGGAACACAGCCTAAGATAATCGGAGTTGGTGAGAGGCCCTAGGTTTGTTCGCGTCGCATACTCCAACATGCTTCAACATGTTCCTACCATAGCTCCTACTCACTCTAACAAGCGCGTTTGAGTGAGTAGGAGCTACAGTTGGAGGAAGTAAGAGTATGTTAAGGCCCGTCTACAATACACGGAGTAAGAAGTAAGAGTAAGAAATTGACCAATCACAGTCGATTATTCTTCTCACATTCGACTGTGATTGGTCAATTTCTTACTCTTACTTCTTACTCCGTGTATTGTAGATTGGCCTTTAGAGCATGCGACGCGAACAAACCTCAAAATTTATCAGGGAGGCGCAACCGGTGTTATGCATTCTGATTCGCTGTTGCAATCTGACCAATTGCGTGACTTGGCAGCCATTTATAGTACTAGTGACATATTTCTATTTCATTTTATCCTATACATTCTATCTCAAATTATCCTACACGTCTTATCTTGTTTAACATAGTTTAAAGGCAGTTTCATAGCATGTCGGCCATGTTTAGTACTCTCCTTAGCACCTTTGTCATACTGATTTAAGCTGGTTGCGCCTCTTCGATAAATTTAGGACTCTAGGCCATATTAGCGTTTTAAGGCATTACTTAAGTCCGAATCTACAATAATAGCGTTTTCGGCCCGATCGGGTTTGCACCAACCTGGGTTGGATTAATCTTTCCTATTGGTTGATGTCACACGCT
>NW_017299334.1:579859-599200 GCF_001594075.2 Trachymyrmex cornetzi
ACACGCTCTACCAATAGGAGAGCGCAAAACGCCATTAATCCAACCCAGGTTGGTGCAAACCCGGTCGGGCCGAAAACGCTATAAGTGTTTTAAGTCTTAAACCATAAAAAATCGATTATGACTCGTCCATTTCTTATGGCTTAAGGCTGAAGTTACATGGAACGCTTCATGCGGCAGCGGTTTATACGTTAGCAAATCGTAAAGTCCTAATGGCTCCGGCACTCCAGCGCGATGTCCGTCGCGCGTGATACGCGATATCCAATGAGAGTCTACCTTTAGAATGAAAACATCGATAAAGCTGTACACTCATTGGGTATCGCGTGTTGCGCGCGACGAACATCGCGCTGATGTGCCGGAGGTATAATAGAAACAGATATTCCGCAGAAAAGATAAAAGTACTTCGTGGTTGGTTGAATTTTATTCCGCTGCCGCATGAACCGCTCCATGTGACTTCAACCTAAGGGTGATGTATGGCGATACGCGAATCCGCTTACGCACGATCCGCTGCATGGGACATCACCCTAAGGCTTAAAATTGTGTTATGGCCTAAAGTCCTAGATATATCAGAAAGGCGCAACCGGCTTAAAGGTAAATTTTCACGGGCTGCTCAAATCGGCTGTTTCAGCGACAAAAAGAATCACGTGGTCAAAATTGACGAATATCAAATGTCCATTTTGATCACGTGATCCTTTTTGTCGCTAAAATAGCCGGTTAGAGCAGCTCGTGAAAATTTACCTTAAGTCAGTATGACAAAGGTTCTAAGGAAAGTACTAAACATGGCCGACATGCTCTGAAACTGCCTTTAAACTATGTCAAACAAAATAAGACGTATAGGATAATGTAAGAATGTATAAATGGCTGCCAAGTCACGCAATTGGTTAGATTGCAACAGCAAATCAGAATGCATAACACCGGTTGCGCCTCTCTGATAAATCTATGGCCCGTATTCAGAATGCGCTTACAACGATGTTAGCACGCTACATACTATACTTTACGTCACGTATATTATAGAATTTCAGAGATAAAAGTGCGCTTTTATCGATTAAAGCGCGTTCTGAATACGGGCCTAGGACTCTATTATGGCCTCGGCACACCAGGGTACCTATTATGGAAATAATCGGAATAGATTCCGATCGGAATTATTCAATTATTCCCTAGATTTCTATTGTGTTTTCTGGGGAAAACGAAATAATTCCGATCGGAATCCATTCCGATTATTTCCATAATAGATACCCAGCGCTATGTTCGTCACGCGCGACACGCGATATCCAATGAGTTTTACTGATGTTCTCATTCTAAAGGTATACTCTCATTGGATATCACGTGTCGCGCGCGACGAACATCGCGCTGGTGTGCCGGAGCCATTATGCAAGAGTCTGTGCTTCCCGCTTGTAAATATCACCCTTAAAATTAACTTAAAGCCCGTATCAGACTACCGACTCTGCAAGCCGACCTGACTGCCAACTTTGACTGCCGATCAATAATGGACCAATCACATTGAATCAGTCTAAAGCTGGAAACACAATAGACACAGGCAATAGGCACAGGCAACAGGGAATAACGAGCCGTCCAATCAGAGCTTTGAGGTATAAGTTCGATATTATTTCCCAGAGCTCTGATTGGACGGCTCGTTGTTCCCTGTTGCCTGTGCCTATTGTCTGTGTCCATTGTGTTTCCAGCTTTATTGTGGTTGGTCCATTGGTCCATTATTGGTCGGCAGTCAGAGTTGGCAGTCGGGTCGGCTTGCAGAATCGGTAGTCTGATACGGACTTAAGTATGCATGGATAGCGCGGCACGCATGCGCGCGCTATCCATACACGCGCGCGTGCGTTTTCCAAATGTTATTATTAAAATGATTTAGTCAGATTCAGGAAAAAAAGATTAGTTGAGTATTCTAGAATCGCATATATCTAATGCGTATGACTATGTACTAATTATCCAAATGACATTTTATATTACATATTTCTAAAAGATTTATGTATTAATTGAAAATAAAAATGAACAAAATTGCTATCCTACGATTTATAGAATAATTCTCTTTAATTAATTGCTAATCAATCACACCTACAGCTCCATATATAATATTAATATATTTTAATGATAATAATTAAAATATACGACTATAAATAAATAAATTACCGATTTATCCTTCCAGCAATTATATTTTTATAAAGTTAAAATTTCTGAAAGCGAACGTGTGACAATTATAAATACTAATTTAATGTACTACACACACATTTCGAATGTTTGATTATATATTTGATTACACTATATAATCCTTATTATCTACTTGTTCACTTTCGCAGATCTTACAAGCTAATCAAGTCGTGCTGGCTTGCAGTCACATTGCAAAAGTATTCACGAAACTGTATTACATTTTTTGGACAAAGAGCGAAATAAGCAACAATAATATTGCCAAACATATTCCTTTTTATCTTCTTGATTATATATACAGAATGTTCAAATAAGGTCGGGATTCTGGATTTACTCGAGAGAATGACGTTTTTGAAAGAAATGTTTCAGACAAAAGTTGTAAGATACAAAAAGGTCTATTTACAGATCAGTTTGATCTTGGGTGGCGTTGCCAATGTCAGGTCAAGATCAACTCGATTTTTTAAAATGGAACGCCCTATTTTTTATTCTAGAATCTAATAGTCAGTGTTAAGAGCTTTTCAAAACACATCTTTAGAATATATAAAATATCATTAATTAATTTAAACATTTATTTTTTATATATAAAATATTGTTATTAATTAATATAAATTGTTAATAAAAATGTCATCCTCCCGAGTAAATCCAGGGTCCCGACTTTTTTTGAACACCCTGGTATATATTAACTGTACGTATATAATTTCAAATAATTTCAAGAATATATATGGACAACGCTGTTCTAACATGGAACGAAAATGATGTAGTCGGCATTGTCGACAAATGTAATCTATAAAAGTTCTAGATAGAGTTGCTATTTTCAGAACATATACCATTTATATACCTCTCAACGCTCAGCCAAATACAGGATAAATGCTAATATTCGCATCATACTCTTGCATTCTTGACTATAAAAATATCAGAGAAGTAGAAACATTTGAAAATATTAGATTCATTTGTATCTGTACCTTGATTTTTATGACTTGGATTTTAATTTGAATTTCTTGTCATGCCTAAATGAATTTTTATTTCAATATCTTCGTGTTAAGACGATATCTGTATTTTTATTTCACTATTTGTCTCATAACAAATTTGTTAAACTTATCTCCTCATTTGTAATAAAGTGTCTGATATGAAATACTAAGAAATAGCTATAAGGATAAAGCTTGCATTATATTAAGAGATTGTATTGAAAGCCGCTGTTTACGTCTAGATGGCTCTAACTGCGTATGCTGTAGTCAGAGACATCTGTTACTTATGTCATTTTTGAAAAGTGTAAACATTTCCCGCTAAAATACAATTAACAAACGCTACCTTTATTTTACAGAACGCATGTGCTTTTCTATAACTGAATTAAAATGGAACGCGATAAATTGTTTTTCCGACGTATACTTCTACGCTACTTTAATTTGAAAAAAAGTGCAAAACTCGGTTGCTTGCTTATGATGAATCGTTTCTAATCTTTCTAATCAAGGCAAAGTGGAATACAAGCAGATGAGCTCCAAAATGTTCAATCAAACTTTTCTAATTATAGTCATGGATAACAAATGAAAAATCGTAAATGACTGTGTTTTCGATTGCTACAACTACTAGAATAATGAGTTAACTATCAGGGACCTGATAAAACTGTTATTTAGACTTATACTGTAATATACAATAATTTATAAACGATAGTTCGTATAAACTGTGATAATTGCTAAAGAAAATTTTTTTAATGTTTATATATATTCATAATAAATATACATCATAAAACCAACACAATATGTATGTTAGTTTATTTGTCCATATATGATAGTGTAATGTATATTGCAAAATAAAATACAATTTTGACAGTATACATTATCCGGGATAAAGTTACGAGCCATCCAAATTGAAAAAAAAAAACAACATAATTTGGTAATTATTTTTATTTTCGGTTTTTCAATCTTATATCAATGTATAAAGCAATATTAAAATTTTGTATTAGTAAATCAGTACGTTGGTCGATTCTTGTAATTTTACATCAAAAAATTAGAAATAAATACGAGAGAACATAAATATAGACATAAAATTACTATAATACATATTATATAAAACATTAATTTTAATATCTCTTTCAATAATACAATTTCATATTCGAATAAACGTCTGGTGACTAAAATTTATTCGTATAACTATTATCGTTTCTGTTGAGCATGATTCTTTTGATGAAAAGAAGAGAAAGAGCTTGATTACTTTATCACAGGTACAAAATATAAAGAAATTTGAGAGAGATATTGGATCAAAAGAAGAAATACATTTACATGATTAAGAGTACTAATGAATTCAATATGTATACTACTAGCTGTAACATATAATATAGGCAGTGTCATAAGAAACAGTTCATCGGTGACTTATTTCCTCTATTGCATTCCTTTAGTATCGAGAGCACAATGAAGCCGGACGAAGTATAAGCCTGAAAACCTCCATAAAATCAATCCGGTATACTATCGTAGGGATAATAGCTTTACAATCGATGTATTATTATACAAACTATAAAACTTAACTTATTTGTTTCTTTCGCGGGGATGCATACAGTCGACGTTAACAAGCATCTGCGTAGAACTATGTAACATTACATCATCATAAATAACAGAAATTTAACTGCATATATAATACTTACTAAAGCTTACTCTTTTCTTTTTGTTTCTTTATCTAAAAGATGTAAAACGTATGCGATATATGAATGACAATACAGAAGAATAAGTGCGAGTAACAAATGCATGATGTTTAAAAACCCCATTGCATACGACAGCATGTAGAGAAAATACTGTACAGACACAGATAATACATATCGTATATTATTATTTGTCCGTTTAGGAGCATTTATACTGGCCGTAATCATATGCCGTAATCAGTAAGAATTGGCCAATCATGGTCGAGTATTCTCCTCTCATTCGGCTGTAAGAGAGGAATATTTGATTAATCGATTCTTACAGAGATTACGGCATACAGTTACGGCCAATATAAATGCTCCTTTACTTTATTTTGGCTCTCTCAGTTCATCTATAACGTGTCTATCGGAGACACACTTTCCATAAATTAACTGTTACTGAATCGTTCACACATGGATGTCTTCAGGCGAATATTTCCGCTATTGTGCTTTTGGAAGAACCATACCATCATGGATAAGAACGAAGCACACGACACTCAAAAATTGTTTGATTAATTACATTCGATTTTGTGGTTTGTTTTGAATATAATTTTACGTGTAGGCGTAATCGATTATCGCGTTGTGTATAGCTGTTATATCCAACTTACTCTATACAAATACAAAATCGTTTATATTGTCCCACAGTACACATGAAACGGCTTATGTTTAGGTGTGTTGTCCGTATTTATATATATATATAGTCTAATCTAAAAATCTCGCGTATAATAATATATTTATATATATACTAAGCACGATGTGTGTATAAAATTACATGTAAAACGAAACGATTTATATATACGCGATACGTAAGCGATTCGAGGATATAGAGTTTAGCGTGTTCGATATTTTCGCGTCCGCGACGCGACTCTCGTTTTTTCGCGTTTAATATGCCCCCATTCAATCATGCCAATACGCCGATTATATACTACTGAGAATTTGCTTGATCGGTTATTCCATACAGTAACTATAATCATCACATTTACTACCGTATATGAAAACCGTCGTTACGTCTCGACATTAAAATTCAATCATGCAATGGTGTATACGTTTCCTTCTCGTTTTAAGGCCGTATTCCTGCCAGGCCTGTGACGTTGTACACGCTGATCATAGCGGTCTTTTAAAGATCTTCCAAAAAAAGCGCATGGATGGTATGCAGGCAGAGATGTAAATATATATATATACGAACTTATAGAATTTACTGCGTATATATAGGATCTCGTACGAGTTGTGTTTTATCTCGTACATGTTGTGTCCCTATGTGACTGCGTGTCGAGAAGTGTCACCGACGACTCATGCAACTTTGGATTAATTCCTCTAACGATCATGCAGTCGTATTATCGATTAAGGACTTATTCACATTAAGTTCACTCTTATTCGCTCGCGTAGATTAATTGCTATGCTTTCAAAAAAGATTTCATTCCTTGATAAAACCTTACTTAGTGACTTAGATATATATTTATATAAATTTATATGTATACTATACGTCCACATGCGGATGCGAGATAGAGAGAGAAAGAGATAGGAGGGACGAGAGTGATGACTTCTGCGATCGGGGTACATCACAGGGGTAGGGCGGTGGAGTGCAGGGAAAACTCGCAGGGCGAGATGCTCGTTTTGATTTTTCAGCCGGCTCGGTGCGGCTTTACCTCTGCACCGTGTTTATCACGTCCTTTATTGTATTCTGCACATCACACAAGAGTCTCGTGTTCTCGGTGATGTTGCGTGTGCCGGCAGCTCGCAGCTGCCTCGCCTGCAGCTCGAGCCGGATGAGCAGGTCGCGGAATTGAAATCTCGCATGCGGCGCGATCGCCGTGTCCGTCAGGTTGACGCACATGCCGTGAAGCAAGCCGACCTTATCGGAAAGTTGCAGCCAGCTGGCCATAACTATGGTGGGACTACCCTTCAGATTCAGAATGCTGTTTTCTATAACGTTCGAGATTTCCATCACGCTATGCTTCGCCCCTTTCGTTATTTCGCCGCTGGTCTGCTTGCTGCCGTCATCGTCGTTCTGCGACGACTTGTTGCAATTCGGCGTGGCGTATATCGAGGAACCAAAATGTTTGCTGGAGGGTCCGAGTGGTTTCAACGGTTTGGCCGGTACGATCGGCTTTTCCATTTCCAAGGTTACTGAGGATGACGAGGTCGGAGGCCATATTCGCGGATCACCTTTGCTGGTCGAGCTTCTGGTCGAGGCACCGCTATGATCCTCTGGAGAGTCCTCGCTCGCAACATCACCGACATCCTGTTTACTACTCGCCCCTCTCACATTTAATTTAGGACTAAGTGGTTGGTTATCACAAGAAGCCTCTTTGTTCTCCCACAATTTTTTTAGGCTACTAATACTGCCGGTGCTGCGGCGCTTGTCATCGTTCGCATCATCCACGCCGGATGACGAATCCGCCGAATCCACGACGTTACTTCCCTGCGTGCAGTCGTCGAAACGCGACGACTTGCTCCTCTCGTCCGCCACGGCCCTTTCCTTGTCAGTGTTATCCACCTTTCGCAACCGAGCCTTGAAGTCGATTATTTGACCGTCCGGATTCTCTTCCCTCTGTGGATTACTTCTCTTGTCTACCTTCTTCAATTTGAAACCTACGCTAGCAGCACTCAATACGTGGCCTTCCGTAATCGGCGAGGTCATTGGGATCTCCTTGTGGCTGCTGCTTCTCTCAGTGTGCACACCCGGCATGTTCGTGTGAACGTGTTCCTGAACGTTGGACACGTCGTTGCTTTTCAACATCGAGATTGCGTACTCGCTCGGGACGATATGCTGCTTATTGGCGGAATCCATGCTGAAGCTGGCGCACAACTCGGATAGAAGCTGCGACGCCGGGTCAAGCGGTGCCGCCGACAGAGGCGCGTTGCTACTAGCGACGCTACCAGTCTTCTTCGCGAAGCCGGTACCACCGTGTTTCATGTCTGCACTCTGCTTGATCTCGTTGATCAGCTTGAGCTCCAGCATCTCCTTCATGCCGGGTTTGGACTCGAAGGGGTCGGTGATACCGGTTCCGATTACGGTACCGTCGATAGGCGGCGGCGGTGGTGGAGGCGGCGGTGGCGCTTCCTCAGGTGCCACGATCGTCGCGTCCAACGATTCCGTTTTGATCGTGCCACTGCTCGTCGTTTCCTTTGGTCTATAAACTAATTTCTTCTCGTCCGCGGACTTACCAACGCCGCCGCCGCTACCGCAATGCGCATCGCCGGCAGTCGTTTCCCGGCGTCGCAAATTCACGCCGAATCGCGAACTAGCCTCCTTCACTGATGGCTCCGCGTTTCTCACATCATTATTTCTATCGTCCTGATCGTGATCGCTGATCTCGTCTTTGCTCCGCCATTCTGCTTTCACTTTCCTAAGGCCGACTGGCGAGCTCGCTATCTTCGTGTGAGAAGAGGATGTCTCGCATGGTGACGCCGTTGTGACAGGTGGCGGTAAGTCACAGTGATCGAAGGCTTCGTCCGGAGGAGGTGGTAGATCAACCGGTGGTGGTGGAAACTCCAAATCAGCCAGAGTTGGCTGAATCGATCTCGACGGGCTGGCGGTACGGAAGCTGGAATTGTTCGGCGCTCGAAAAGTTCGCAAACCGATCCCCTCCGTATTGGTCTTCCTGATACCTACGGCACGGCTGCGAGGCGAGTTCGGCGGCTGATAGGTATTCACCACTCCGCTCGAAGAGTTACTACGCGTCATCTGTGGTTGACTGCGTAAATTGTTCTGGCGAGGTGAAAGGGAACGGTGCTGCGGGATCACGTCGACAACGCTCGCGGTGATGATGTCCTGCTGCTGCTGTTCTATGACTGCATTGGATAAAGAGGATGTGGCGATGTTCTCCTGATTCGGCGGCATACCACTTTGTCGTAGGGATTCTAAATACGCCCCAATTCTGGCTCCTTTTGGCAGAGTGCCATAGCGGTTGATCGCCCTTTTAACATTTTGCACCTCCAGCGCACCCACGTGGACCAGCTGAAATAGATTTTTATTCTAAATCGCGGAATCATTTCTTCGAATCAAACAACGCAAGTTATTCAAGCAGTGCTAAATGCATTTACCATCGAAACGGACTTTACTTTGAGATTCTTAACACAAACATACAGAAATATTATCGTTACAGTATCTGGTAATATTTAATGTCGTACGCGGGTAAAGAAGGTATTGTTTCTGTGTTTAGTATTTATATAGCTTTGAAATTGTGGCCGCTCAACGTAAGATCATTGTACCTTCTGAGGCAGTACTTCCTTAGACGTGTAAGGTCGAGATTTAATTTGTTTCTGATTGCATGGTAAGTTGGACACTGGTTCCGGCGAGGTTGACGGTTGAGGAACAAAGTTATGTTCTGCTGTCCCTTGCGACCCATCTCCGTCATCGTCCATATCGCAACCTCCTGTAGTAATTGACTGTGTAGCCATTGTCACGAGATCACGTGTGATACCTGAGTCGCCATTTAATAAGGTGTACTGTATATAATCTATAGCTAAGGTATCTCTCCGCATGTAAGCACAACGCGTTATAGACATTTCTGGAGGAAAGCTAAGAAAAGAATATTTGCGGCGCCTATCAATCTTATTCTCTGCTTTTCCTTCTAGTCACACTTCATTCATCCTAGGGTCATTCTCCTTTAATCGACATTCAGTTAACAGCAGATCCTTAAATTGTGTCCATTGTAATCTTATTAGTTAGATAAGAGTGACGTGTCGTTGACAATAAACAATCAGTGAAAATGAGAAATGGTATATGACGTATGTTAGTTTTCTGAATGATTTTTTTGTGATATATGTATGAATAAGAAGCTCAGTAAACTCACGTAACACTGCTTGAACACAGTTGAATTTTATACGATGATAAAATCGACGAAATAATAATGCCCCTTGCGCAGTCGAATCTCAATCTTTAGAATGAGAATAATTAAACGAGAAATCAAAATGATATATATATCTAGAAATCTAAAACCAAAGAGGAAAAATGACGTTCTACTTGTACCTCTGCAAAAACAAATATCATGCATGAGTACCTAATATAGAACCTGTTGGGTTTGTAACTCATTGTCAGTATGATAGATAACATATGTAAAGTATCGTTCCTTATTTGTATAAGTGGGAACGAAGAACTGTAGCTACAATTAACAGTATGTACGAGATGCAGACGCTCGAGAGTATGCATTAATAAAATATATCCAAGTACTATTATACCGGAAATTAGTATTCGGCGTGTATTCAACATTCAAGTATACATACTGGCTCGAGGAGAATGACCCACATTCATGAAGCCGTAAATCACTGTAGGCGGAGATGCATATCAAAATTAAACTTAAAGACAACTGAAAGTTAACAAAAGAAATCAAATGGAAGCAGCATTCGTGCATTCATCATTACACTTAATTTGATATAGTGGAATACCTTCAAAAATTTTATCAATACCATTTAGATCTGTGCCATCGTCAAGCGTCATAGTGCTCACTTCATTTTGCTGATCTTGTTCTTGATACGCAGAATCTCGAAAAGAACTGCACGATGATAGCAAGCTGTCACAGAAGATAAATAGCTTTGTTATATACCGAATTATGATTGTATGTTTTATAGAGAAAAAAAAGAAAATGTAAATACCTTGTTCGCTTAGGAGGTGCTGGCGCCTGCTTTCCTTTTTTATTGGTAGATCTTCGCATTTGAACCATATTACTATTACTCCTACTTGACAAACCTCCCATAAAAGTACTTAACTTGGTGACCGAGCTGGCTCCTTCTACATAAAATATATTTTGTCGAATAAATACTACTATTTTGGATAAATAATATGCTGTATTAGATAATTTTCTATACAATATAAAAACAAACATTATATTTAAATATTTAAAGAAAAGAATATCAGAAGCAATAAAATTATTCAATATCCTTTAAAATATATGTTAAAATTTAGAAAGATCAAATTTGAACTACTTTTTTTAATTATACTACAAACACTATAATTATATAGTTCACACCTTTTTATTTCAATGTCACATGATTGAGTCATTATCAACACTATAACATTAAATATTACCTTGCGTTATGCCGGAAGAAGATAATTGCTCGGATACAAGAACAAGTCCATGTATATTTCCTGTACTTCCAGTCTGCGATTTTTTGTATGCTAGCAATGGAATTTCCCCCCCACCTTGAAGCTGCTTCTCTACCTCTGCAATATTGCAGGAACATATTATAATAAGAACATAATTTTTTTTACAAAAAATATAATTAGTTAATACTCTAATCTAGAATAATCCATTTACCTTCGGTAATACTAGATTCTTGAAACATATTTTCTAATGAAAGGTGTATTTCCTTAAAAGTTGGCCGTTCTGCCGCTGACCATTGCCAGCACTGACGCATCAGATCATAAACTTTTGTTGGACAACCGGGAGGACATTCCATTCGATAGCCTTTTTCCAACATGTGATAAACATCCGTTAGATCGACACCAGGATAAGGGGACATTCCATAAGTGGCAATCTCCCATAATAAGATACCGAATGCCCATACATCAGACTGTAAAAATCAATTATCATTATTCATAATCCAATAACGTGATAATTATATTTCTTAACGATCTTTGTACCTTTGTGGAGAATTTATTATATGCTAAACCTTCTGGTGCAGTCCATTTTATAGGAAATTTCGCCCCGGCGTGGGCTGTGTATGTATCATCTCTCATAAGACGAGCTAGACCGAAATCTGCAACCTTAACAAGATGGTTTTCGCCTACCAGACAATTCCTGGCCGCCAGGTCGCGATGAATGAAGTTTCTACTCTCTAAATAACTCATGCCGCTCGCAATCTGTGTAGCCATGTGCATCAGAACTACAGCGTTAATCTGATGCTTACTCTCATTCCGCAGGTAATCCAGGAGATTTCCCTTGCTCATGAATTCCGTGATGATGTAGAATGGTGGTTCACGTGTACAGACTCCTAGTAATTGTACCAGATTTCGGTGTTTCATTTCTTTCATGATAGCCGCTTCCTCTAGAAAATCCTTCAACGCCATCGTATCCTCCTTTAAAGTTTTAACCGCTACGGTCATGTTGTATCTCTTCCAGACCGCTTCATACACATCGCCGTATTGGCCACCTCCTAACTTATGTCTCATTACTATGTCCGTCCTATTAATCTCCCATTCGTCCGGCTCTGGACTCAAAGGGAAGACGGTAGGCTTATTATGCTTTGGTGCAGGATAAAGCAGTTGCGTTATAAGGCCATCGGCAAGCATTGAATGATGATGCACTAGCTCAGCCAACGTGTTGAATTTGCTTTCCGTCGTGACAAACATCTTTCCTTCGCTATCTTCGTTGATTCTATAGTGATACACTCGACCCTCGTATCTCAAAGAGATGCTACGTTGTCCAGGACTGCTTTCCGATTCCCGTACAAGAAAACTACCGTTTATCCCTGAACTCAGCAGATACTCTGCAGCATTCCTAGATATCCTCCCATGGTACCAAGAATGTTTTTCCAAGGAGTTCACAGGTGTAACGTAATTCGATGGTACCCATCCCACTTGCCCAGAGCTTGAATGAGCCTCGCACCATTCTCCGCTTTTATTATAACTTAGGATACGTACTTGTTCACCTGTTTGGAAAAATTGAAGAATAACATTTATATAAGCTATGTTACACTTATAAAAAATCAACAAAATTTACATTCTAAAGCTTGATGAAATGCAATCTTTATGTAATGTTTAATGAAACATTAATTTAATACCCTTTTTCAAACTAAGTTGATTCTCCCCACCAGCTTGAAAATCATACAAGGCGACAAATAATTGAGGATCATCCTCCTCTTGTGCTAAGAGGTTTTCCTTGCTAGTCCATCTATATAAAAATGGAAAATATTATTTCTAAAACTAAATAATTGATGATATAAAGATAACATCCTCTATATTCAAGAGAGAGAGAGAGATTTTATCTTATAAATAGAAGTATATAAAAAAAGTAAACTTATGTAATAAGGATCTCCCTATCTTCTTATTATGTATTAAAGATAATTTATATAAGAGTCTTTTATAGTCTGACCTTGTACAAAAATAGATAAAATAGCTATTATTATATAAGCATGACATATGTCCTTCAGACTTTAAATAGTGAAACTGACCTATTTGCTGCTTCAAGAAGTCCGCTAGCAGACACACTGGCGTGCTGTTGAATGTTAGCTTGCTGTGAAATTGATTGAACACTAGAACCACTCGGGGGATCACCTTCTGGCAATGCTGGAATGTGAGGTAGAGGTCTACTTTGCAAAAGTGCCTCTGTAAAAGATAGAAAACAATCTTCTATGTAACCTTCAATATATCTAAAGGAAAACTTCTAGTACTGATAATCTCAAAGCAGCTCTTTGCTTACATAATAATGCAAAATGTTGGAAAATCTCATAATTACATTCAAAGTAACATAACACAATAAGGATGATTAACTAGTCATATCTATATGAATCTTCATTTAGACAACTGTTTATCTCTTTTTCCATAACATACACAGGTATACATGCCTATATATTGCAAAATCCTTATTTAACCAATAATATCCCTATTAATTCAGACAACATACATACCAATATAAACATTAATTTATATGTTAAAAAATATCGTGAAATTAGAGACGTTTCTTTATAACTGAATTAATGTACATTTCCTGTACTTAAAACAAAATAGGTACATGTTTGAAATTTGGTGAAAGCAAGGAGGAAAGTTTCAGTACAGTCTAGTGCAGCAAAAAAAATAAATCTCGAGGTTTGTTTTTTACTCCTACACTAAGACTTTTCTTCTTGCTTTACTCAAATCTTAAACATATACCACTTTAAGCTCCAAAAATGAATACTATATTAACTATAGAAGACAGACCTTTAGATTATTTCTAAGTACTACTTTCTTATCATTGCTATTAGTCTATAAAGACACCACATCACATTGTGTCAAGTCATGAAAGCACAACAGTGTTAAAACATGCCACAGAAGAAGCATGCCAGTTCCAGCATGAGTTGCAAAAACATCGTGCCTCAACAAGGACATCCAATGGAATGTGTTCGAAGAGGCTACTCTAGGAGCTCAGGTCTAGGAGCAAGGCAGAGAACGATAGGGACGTGTGTTCTCACCACTGTGCTCGGTGAATATGTTAGAGCCTATGACGCGCGTATCTTTGAGGTTTCTGGGATGCTTGCGTGTTTGCCGCACGGTGGACCCGGCGGGGATCACCCTGTCCTTGGTCTGCTGAGCGCCCATAGCGTTTGTCCGCTGATTACCATACCATGCCCCTCCTTCCCAGGTCTGCGTGTAAAGTCCTGTCTGGCTCCTGGTTCGGACTGCCCTCGCGGTCGCGCCGGGAAACACTTCACTTCCGGCATTCGACAGGCGCCGGCGACGGGCCCGACATCGTCGTCGATCGTTGTTATCGTCGTCGCCGTCGTCGTCCGCGTGAGCCCGGATCCACGCACGCGAGGACACCGCGATCGTCGGCCACGAGCGCGCGACCCACCCACCCGATCGAAGCGCAGATCACAGTGCGGGCCGCGGCGGGGCCATTCACATTTTTACATGTCAATTACCGCTCTCTCTCGCTGCCCCTCGCCATATTTGACAGCTTTTGACGTCGATTATTTAGTTTGTCGATGCATTGCTGTGCGGCAGCACGACGCTGGGCGGGTTCTCATGCGGTGCCCTCCACGATGCCCTCCACGGTGCCCTCGTTCGCACGCTCCTAATTCCGAGCCTGTCCTGTCGTCGTCCGCGTGTATAGATATCGAGCTGTCGCGAACTGCCGATAATCGCTTTATTTATAATCGAATTTTTTATCGGTTCAATTTTTCTTTTTTTCCCGGTTGGACGATCTCTTTTCTTTTTCTTTTTTTTTCTTCGATGCTTGATTTACATGCTTATCTTATTTTTAGTGCGAAAGATTTAACGCGACGCAACTGGAAATGACTGGAAAAGAGAATGAGTGTTCAGAATTTAGACGGAGGACTGCAAAAAGATATGAAAACCAACCAATCATAAGGCTGCGAGCTCAATTTAAAGGGTTGTCTCAGTCTTTCGTAGTCAATTTTGTATGTATCGTCTTTCTTTTTTGGTAAGATGTAAACGGATGGACCTTTTTTCTTTATAGGTATGTTCGCGTTTCCACCAACTGTTCCAACATCCTATTGAAACGCGCTCGAATAGAACATGTTGGAACATGTTGGAGCTTGTCAGACATGCAATGAACAAATTTTTGCTTTCTAATTATACATATATCTATTTCACTTTATGGCCCTGCGCACAATGGAGAAAATATTACTAACAGGAATAGATATTAAAATTTTAACCTATCAGATACCAGTTACATAGGAATACATGGATTCTGATAGGTTGAAATCTTATAGCGTTTTCGATTGGGAAAAAGTTAGCGCGTACCAGGGGATCGATTCTGTATCTTGAAATGAGGTGAAAATTACAAAAGTGAGCGAATTTACTAGAATACTGATAATTTCATTGGTCAATGCCTAGTAAATTTGCTCACTTTTGTAATTTTCACCTTGTTTGAAGATACAGAATCGACCCCCAGTGCACACTCATAGCGTATTCGATTTACTGACTCGACCCGACTCCGAATCAACAGTCTGTTCTGTTTAGCTGCAAAAGAAGAGCTAAATTGTGTAAGAAATGCAGCTGAAAAGAACAGACTGTTGACTCCAGTCGGATCGAGTCAGTAAATCGAATACGCTATCAGTTTATACCAATACTGGACGAGTTCCATGGGTTGCACTGAATAGTGCAAGTTCAAAAGAACACGCTAAGATTTTCAGTGCTAAAGCTGAAGTGCCATTTCGAGTTGTAAGATTGTAAGGACTTGACTAAACTGCAGGAAGAATGCGGAAAAATAATTTCGACATCTCATGTTTCAGCCTCTGTTGAACGCAGCCATTTGGCTGTACAATTTTCTTTTATAGTTTAGCTTTTCTTTTGCAGCTTAAGGTTCCGCGCACAAAGATGGTCGCAACTGAGTCGTAGTCGTAAGTCGTTGTCGTAGGTCAACGCACAAGGATTTTACGTATGTCGTTTACGTATATCCTATTGCGCCAGTTGTTTGCGTCAACTGACGCAATAGGAAAAAACAGCAGACCATGGACTCAAAGTCTAGAGTCAGCTAATCGAATACTCTATAAATATATAAGCTGATCATATTAAAAACTTTTACAACAATTACAAGGCTGTTTTCTCTGCTGAATGCATTTATGCAGCCAATGGCTGCGTTGAGCCGAGAAAGCAGCTCTGCAACTGTCGTAAAATTCTTAAATATGATTGGTTTATACATTTAGATCTAGTGAGGAACTAAGGGCAAGATCAATCATATTAAAGAATTTTACAACAGTTGCAAAGCTACTTTCTTTGCTGAACGCAGCCATTGGTGGAATCGAGCCTTAGGGTGCCGTCACATGCGGCGTAACTTGCGTAAGCGTAACTTGCGCCGACCAATCATATCATTTCACTTGAATATCAGTTTCTGTCTAGTCACTTTATGCTTTTTACGCTATTTTGTTGTTACGCCGAAACATGATAGAATCACTATGCGTCGAATCTAATTTCTGGCTCATTTTAGCTTATTCTGTCTGAAAAAATGCACAAGGGTTTCGATTTTGCAATAGTACAATTATAAAAGTCGTGCGCCCCTTTGCATCGCGTGAAAAGTCGAAACCTACGTGGAACAGTACAATTATAGACCTCATTTTGCCTCTGTGACAGATTTCCTAACCTCAATAGTCATCAACTTTAACGCTTAATATCTCAGATCACAAGGCAGAATGACGTTTTTTTGGCCAGATTCTTTTGTTTCATGCAAAAACGCGTCGAATAAGCCTAAGGACCTGAACACAATAGAGGAATAGGAATTAGATATTAATAGCGTTTTCGATAGGGGTGCACTGGCTGCACTCAGTGTCAAGAGCGTGTTCGATTGGCAGTGCCAATGCGCACTTGGCTAGTGTCACGTGTTCATTTGATCGCACGACACTCGCGTAGTGCGCACTCAGTTTGTAACATTTTGTTGAACATTGCTTCAAAGTGAACAAAAATGAGTTTCAGCTTTAGCACTGAAAATCTTGGCGTATTCTTTTGAACTTGCACTATTCAGTGCAACCCAAGGAACTCGTCCAGTGTTGGTGTGAACTTAGTGCGCACTGGTGCGCACTAACTTTTGCCCAATCGAAAACGCTATAAGATTTTAACCTATCAGAAACTGATTACATCGGAATACACGGTTTCTGATAGGTTGAAATCTTAATATCTAATTCTTGTTCCTCTATTGTGCTCAGGCCCTAAGAGGGGTTTCGCAAAATTTTCCGATTTTAATAATTTATTCGATCATCCGCTCATATATACGCGATGGAAAGATACCGGTTCCCCATGAGGCGTACTTTTCGAGATGCATAGGTTACGAAAGCCAATCATAAATTCATTTAGCATTTCTGTTAAGGTAAATTTTCACGAGCTGCTCAAACCGGCTGTTTCAGCGACAAAAAGAATCACATGATTAAAATGGACGCTTGATATTCGTCAATTATGACCACGTGATTCTTCTTGTCGCTGAAACAGCTGGTTTGAGCAGCTCGTGAAAATTTACCTTTAGAGTGAACAACAGAAATTCTAATCAGCAATTGGCTGCATTAGTTCGGCATTTCTCTAATTCGCGAAATACGCTCAATGTGAATGCGGGCTTTCAGAATGGCATATTCTAGTAAATAAAAAATAACGTATTCTAATAAATTACTAGAATACGCAGGTTACGCTTATGGTGTAGTCCCATGAAGCGTATTTGCCGCGTATCGCGTAACCGCGTAACCAATCAGAAGCAATCCGCCTTTTCCGCTACGCGTAAATAGATCTCCTACTGTCCCATAGTGCGTAAAAGGTAGCCTGCGTACGTCCGAAAACCAATCATGTTTCTATATTCTCCCAGAGTTCTATGATGGAAAGCCAAAAACCGAAATTCATTGGTCACGCTATTTATAAAAACGCATCATGGGACAGGAGGGATAACAAATTCGCGTACTGTTCGCACACACACATATTTTTACAGATAGTCGTATTAACTTCTATAGGACTTGTTCCGAGAGACAGGTGTCAATTAAAGAAAAATCTGTTCTGTCTACACATTTATATCGCCATAAATATGAATTCAAATGATTTATTGTTTTATATTTGTGCACTTCGTCAGCAAATGTATTCGAACACTGTTGATGGTTCAGCTGTACATTTAAAATTGCGAAAATTAATAGCTATTTGGTTATTAATAAAAAAAAATAAGCGAAATCCACGACCAGCTGTACGTAAATTTTGGGTTCATCCAATATTTTCTTATGAAAATCGATTACTTCAAGGAGCAAGTGATAATCTTGTAAAAGAATTACAATTCCACAATGACAATCAATTTTTTAATTACTCTCGTATGAACATGGAAATGTATAAAGAATTGTTAAATTTGGTGGAACCATTTATAGCGAAGCAGGAATGTATTCGAATGCCAATACCTGCAAACACACGTTTGGAAATTTGTTTGCGCTATTTAGCTTCTGGTGATAGCATGAAATCACTTTCTTATGCATATCGAGTTGGACACAATACCATTTCAAAAATTGTGTCAGAAACTTGTGAAGCAATCTGGACGGTGTTAAAAGATAAAGATTTTCCATCATATACAGTGAAGATACTTGGAAGAAGATTGCTAACAAATTTGAAAATCGGTGGAACTTTCCTAACTGCATAGGCGTTGTAGATGGAAAACACGTTATGATTCAGGTATTAATTTTTCAAAATTTTATTTAAAAATAATTTCACATTTTAGAAAACTTTTTATTTTTCTTGTTACAGGCACCTCCACACAGTGGCTCAACAGTATCCGCACTTCAGTTGCTAGAAAAAATATAATTATGAAAGAGGGTTCTTTTGATCCTCCCAAACGTAATCGAAACGTCTGTTTATAATTATTGTATAATTTGTGTCTATGCTTATAATACTCGTTTGTTATCGATTAATACATATTATCTGGCTCATAGCCTTTCTATTATATTAATTATTATTAATACTAGAATGTAACTGCCTATTACGGTCGGATCTTCGTTGCTTTAAATAATTCAATCTTGAATTACTAATATATACTATATATGTACTTGCATATACCATATTGTAGTCTTTTTCAAACTGCGCGTCGAATTGTTTTTCCGGACTAAATAAACGCAATTAAAACTACTCTAGTAATCGACTAATCGCGAATTAAATTGACAAGCAATTTTAATAATTTGATGCTACCATCAAGCATCATATATTATAAAGATGTTAATCTATAGAAACTATTAATAAATTTATTGCGAAAAATATTACCTCGGCCGGGATTTGAAACCGGATCTCTTGTAAAGGCCTTGGTACCAAGGCCTTGGTAGTCTAATGGCTCAGGACGCTCGTACGGTTTACAAGAGATCCGGGTTCAAATCCCGACCGAGGTAATATTTTTCGCAATAAATTTATTAATAGTTTT
>NW_017299334.1:600265-607007 GCF_001594075.2 Trachymyrmex cornetzi
GGCACTGCCAATCGAACACGCTCTTGACACTGAGTGCAGCCAGTGCACCCCAATCGAAAACGCTATAAAACAGCGGATTGCTTCTGATTGGTTATGCGGTTACGCGATACGTGGCAAATACGCTTCATGGGACTCCACCATTACGCAGGTTACGCCGCATGTGACGGCACCTTTAGGGTGATATTCATTACATCGATGACATATCAAACACTCTATGGGGGGAAGGGATGGTCGCATCTCACGCGAGATGCATGCTTCACGACCGGATGCGACGATTCAAAAGCTGATCCACGCCGCCATGTTGTTGTGTCACGTGACTGCACTGGGCCAGGCTAGGCAAGGAGCAAGCAGTGCGAGGTGAATGCGCCGGGTCAAGTCCGGTGCTGGGATATTCGATCCACAAAAATTCAGGCGTCTAATTAATACAAGACGAGCTGAGGCGGCCCGGAGCGATGGACGCGCGTAAGCTCACCGAGCTGTTGCGGGCGACGATCGATCCCGCGCAGCAAAAGGAGGCAGAGGGGCAGCTCAACCAGGTATAGAAATTTACGAGCGAATTTAGAAGAGAAAACGTGCTTGTGCGATTCTACCCGGCGGAAGGTTAAAAGAGTGAGCGAGAGAGAATGTGTGAGGGGTTGGAGAGAGAGAGAGAGGAAGAGAGAGGGAGAGGACGAGCTTCCGAGCATCTCTAGCCATGTGGCCTCGTCTCGTGTCGATCCTCATCTCCCGGTTTTGCACATGTGAACCGTGAAATTGGGAAACGCGTCCTTACCGAGAAAATAATGCCGGCGTGCTCATCACTGTTCCCGCCGCCGCTGGCGGGACGAAAAGGGGAAGGGGGAAAAGAGATCTTTTTTTTTTTTCGAGACTTCATTTCTCGGTGGTGAAGCAACCGCGGCAAACTCGGTCCAACGAGAAAGAAGTCGGTGAGACCGCAAAGGGGACACCATTTGTCCGAGTTTTGGAATGAATGTTAGCTGGACTTTCAGACAACTACGCGGACCCACGCTCGCGCTCATTAACCTCTTCTCGCGCGTACGAGAAGATATTCTCAGAGCGCCTGCACTCCTTTGACCCTCGACGTGATGCATAATTCTCGAGATCATATGGATCAGCTATGTCTTTCACGTTGCGTGTTAACGCGCCGTATTGTTCAACGAAATTATCCTAATATGACCTGTAATTTTGCAATCTGTATTATATATTGCTAGCGTGTTATTTTTATATACTTTAAATATATATGTGTTATGTATATGCTATCCATTGTTCATGTATTCTAAATGCTTCTAAATGCTCTATAAATTACGAGCTTGTAGAATTACGGTACCAGCATAGTAATAATAATGATAATGCAATGATGTTACATGGAGAGAATTTTGTCTTAGAATTTTTTCTGAAAATATGACATTTATGCGACAACACTGTATTTCGGAGAATTTTAATGTAAATCTCTCTCATTCATTAATAAAAGTACAATAAAGTATAAAAAAAGTTTGATCAATTTTACTGAAGTGTATGGTAAAAATATTCAAAATATTATATTGTACCACAACTACCATATTTTTAGGGTATGAGTAATAAAGCCTGCAGTACACAATACTTGTTTTCTCGCTGGATTGCTAGCTGGATTAGAATCTTGCTATCGTATTGGCTGCAATGGTCGCATTCAGCAGACAACTGTTGTGGAGTGGATCCGTGAGTGCTCGCTGCTATCGATGTATTCTTCTAGATAATCCAATAGCAGCGAGCACTCACGGATCCGCTCCACAACAGTTAAGTCTACTGAACGCGACCAATGCTGGTATTGTCAGTACTGCAGTCAATACAATGGCTAAATTCTAATCCAGCTAGCAATCCAGCAAGAAAACAAGCATTGTGTGATGTGGGCTTAAATCGATACAGTAGGTTTTTTTTATTGCTGCACTGAACTATACTAGAACTTTCCTTTTCACTTTTTTGGCAAATATCGAAATGTATTTATCTCACTTTAGGTTTTTTTTTATTATTGCACTGAAGTACGTTTGAACTTTCCATCTTATTTTTGCCAAATATTAGACATATGTAAATATAAAGAGAATACACTAGTTCAGTTATAAACATTAAACCTCTGCTCTTTGTTGCTGCACTGATACCCATTTCCACCAATATAGATTAACTTTAATCTTGGTTCAACTTAATCTTTCTAATTCTTGAATTGGAAAGAGATGAGAAACAAGTTGAACTTCAGTTACGAGTTAACTGTAGGTCTGTTTTTTATTGCCGCACTTTTTGAGCTAGTACACACAGTGCAATAAGTTGAAGTGAAACAAATATACGTTTGTTTCACTTTAATTTATTGCACTGGTTCAGAGTGCAGCAATAAAAAACAGACCTTATGAGTTGTGGAACTGGACCTAAAGATCAGAAAAAGACAAAAAGTTGAACCGAGATTAAAGTTAATCTATGTTGGTGGAAATGGGCATGAATTGTACTAAATCTTTAGATTTGTTTTCCGTGACTGAACTGGGATACATTTTTGGAACTTAAAGTGAGACAGGTATATGTTTGATATTTGGTAAAAGAAAGAAAGATAGTTTCAGTACAGTCTAGCAGGAACAAAAAACAGACTTTTTGTTTCTTGCTGTACCATTTAGCTTGCCTCCTTTTCTCTTATGTTAGAAAATAAAAAAGAAGAGACAAGCCATGCATAAAGTTTAGTTAAAAAGAACAGGTTTCTATTAAGTATATAGAGTATATATTGTACTAATTCAGTTATAAAAAACAGACTTGTTCTGTACTGGACTGCTTTAAAACTTTCTAGCTTTCGCTAAACTTTAAATATATATCTATTTTATTTTAAGTATAATGAATGTGCAGTAGTTCAGCTGTAGAGAATAGAATTATGTGTTAGGGCCTGCGCACAATAGAGGAACAAGAATTAGATATTAAGATTTCAACCTATCAGAAACCGTGTATTCCGATGTAATCAGTTTCTGATAGGTTAAAATCTTAATATCTAATTCCTATTCCTCTATTGTGCTCAGGCCCTTAGTTTATGCTATCTATTGTTTACACATTCTGTATATTCTATAAGTTACCATGAGCTTGTAGAATTGTAGCATCAAAGCAATAATGCGACAATGTTACTATAAGCAATAAATCTATGTGTGTGTTTACATTTTTCAGATTCACAAAATTATTGGTTTTGCACCGACGTTATTGCAGGTAGTAATGTCAAATGAAGTTGATATGCCTGTCAGACAAGCTGGTAAATTTCTTTGTGATTCCCTTATATTATGTAATATTGAAAACAAATAATAAATTACGAGGCTTAATATTTCGTTATCTTTGTAGGTGTAATTTATTTAAAAAATTTAATTACTTCACATTGGGCTGATAAGGAAGTTGAAAGTGGGCCCATAGAATTTAGTATTCACGAGCAAGATCGTGCAATGATACGCGATGCCATAGTAGATGCCGTGGTACACGCTCCGGACTTAATTAGGCAAGTTGTAATGTGACTTGTATTATTAATTATTAAAAAAAATAAATTTTTACTTTAAAAGCAGCAACATGAAATTATTTTTTAAAAAAAGAAAAAATTATTTTTTACTTATAGAAAATTCTCTTATCAAATAATATATCCGCAAAAAGAATATATTCTTAACATGATCAAATATCATTTTTATTATTTTTGTTTTACAGTCTTTAAAAAGAATAATTCTTTTTGAGTGGTGATGTTTGTTTAAACAATAAATTTTTTAATGACAATTTTGATGATTTTTAAAATAAAGTTGTACTTTTGATGATTGACAAAATAATGTTTATTTAATTCATAGTAAATATTTTTTAAAAATAACGTTTTTTTAGTTGTGTCACTTTTGAAGTAAAGGAATGATATAAATGTACACATTAAAATTGTCATAACATATCTGTATTGTATGTTTAGAATTCAATTAGCAGTTTGCATCAGTAATATAGTTAAATACGACTTCCCTGGAAGATGGACGCAAATAGTGGACAAAATTACGATATACCTTCAAAATCCCGATGCTGCGTGCTGGCCTGGTGTTCTCCTCGCGCTGCAACAGCTTGTTAAAAATTTCGAGTATGTTTTATTGTATGCCTTTGGTATTCCTATTATGTAGGAAACAGTTTTATAATGCTCCGATGCTTCTATCCTGAAACTAGGTACAAGAAAGCAGAAGATAGGGGACCACTAAACGAGGCAATGAACTTGTTACTCCCTATGATTTATCAATTGATATTACGCTTATTGCCAGATTCATCTGAACAGTCTGTTCTACTTCAGAAACAGATATTAAAAATTTTCTTTGCACTTACACAGGTATGCAAAGATTTAGAGGTATAATGTAACAAATTCGGTCATTTGTATTAGATTAATGTTACTAAAAGTTACTATACATAAAATTAGCAAAATTAAATTAAATTTTTTTGATTGATTTAGTGCCCAATAATGACATTGTCACATTATTTAATGGAATATACATGTACTATTTAATTGTCAAAGTTGATTATATTGTCACTGCATTTAGATATTTTATACAAAACAGTCTTTAAAGTGTACTGATTCAGTGTGAGTGACCGAATTCACCAATAATCTTGAAAGAGTAAGTGAGAAAAGTATCTTGAAACCTAATGATTATTCCTACAGTACACACTTCCCCTTGATCTTATTTCGAGAGAGGTATTCTCACAATGGATGGATGTGATAAGACAAATAGCTGATAGGCCTGTACCACCAGAGACTAATAATCCAGATCTTGATGATGACGAACGCGTGGAACTGCCTTGGTGGAAATGTAAAAAGTGGGCGTTACATATTTTACACAGAGTGTTCGAAAGGTAATTAAAGTTATTAATGATGATCGAAAGATGACAAAAATAATGAAAGTGAAAAGATATTTACATTCTTTGATTTTGCATTGTTAATTATAGATACGGTAGCCCAGGAAATGTGACCAAAGAGTATAAAGAATTCTCCGAATGGTATTTGCAAACCTTCAGTGCCGGTATTCTCGAAGTTCTTTTAAAGACCTTGGATCAATATCGTAGGAAAATTTATATCTCTCCTAGAGTAATACAGCAATCAATCAATTATATCAATCAGGGGTAAGGATTTATTTATATGTTAACAAATGAAGGTTTTTTTTATTGGACTTAGCAAAGTTTAATAAATGTGATAATCTTTTCAAAATTCTAGTGTAAGCCATGCATTTTCTTGGAAATTTTTGAAGCCTCACATGTTCGAGATTATACGTGATGTTTTATTCCCCATTCTCTCATATTCTGCCGCAGATGAGGAATTGTGGAATACTGATCCATACGAATACATTAGAGTGAAATTTGGTAAAGTTGAAGTTAATTAAAACGCATTAATCTGAAATATATAGAGAACTTAGAATGTCAATGTATTTCCAGATATTTTTGAAGATTTTGTATCACCGGTTACGGCAGCACAAACCTTGTTGCATTCGGCGTGTAGAAAACGAAAAGATATGCTACAAAAAACGATGCAGTTCTGTTTGGAGGTGTTAACTAGTCCAAATGCAGACCCAAGACAAAAAGATGGTGCATTACATATGGTACGTTTATTAGTCAGAAATGTGTCCGATATTTTAATTTTTTTTACGTGGCTATACTACATTATTTTTTATTATTTTTGCACATGTGTTTAGTGTATTGATAACATAACATATAAAATTATGTTTTATTTAGATTGGAAGTTTAGCCGATGTCTTATTGAAGAAAAAACTTTATAAGGAACAAATGGACAAGATGTTATTGCAATACGTATTTCCCGAATTCAACAGTCCTCATGGACATATGCGTGCGAGAGTAAATAAGACAATAATTAGAAATAGTATTATATACGCGGTGTCCCATTTTAAATGACAACCTCAAATTTCTCTTGAATAGTGCATTTTAGAGAAAAATGTTTCAAACAAATGTTTTGTGACTTCGAGGGGGACATAAAATGGTATCATTGGTTTGACCTTGGGTGGCGTTGTCAAGGTCAGGGCAAGGTCATTTCGAATTTTTTAAATGGAACCTTCCATTTTTCATTATATATTCTTGTAACTTACCTTGAGAGCTTTTCAAAACACTATAATTAAATCCATTTTCATTAAGTACTTCTCGAGTTATAAGGCTTACAAGTTACAGTACCGCCGGCATTAGTATTACCCAAGGTGTCCGACCGACGGCTAAAACCTCAAGAATTTTGTTCAGGATCATGACTTGGATAACATTTTTCGAGATCAAAGTCATTGGAGGCTGTTCTTATTTTCATTTTTGCACTAAAAATTCATTTGTACGTAAAAATGAAAATAAGAGGTACAACTTCCAATGGTCTTGATCTTGATAAATGTTATCCAGGCCATGATCCTGAACAACATTCAAGAGGTTTTAGCCATCGGTCGGACATCTTGGGTAATGTTAGTGCCGACGGTACTATAACTTTCAAGCCTTATAACTCGCAAAGTATTTAATGAAAAAATATTTTATTATAGTGTTTTGAAAAGCTCTCAAGGTAAGTTACAAGAATATATAATGAAAAATGGAAGGTTCCATTTAAAAAATTCGAAGTGACCTTGCCCTGACCTTGACAACGCCACCCAAGGTCAAACCAATGATACCATTTTATGTCCTCCTCGAAGTCACAAAACATTTGTTTGAAACATTTTTCTCTAAAATGCACTATTCAAGAGAAATTTGAGGTTGTCATTTAAAATGGGACACC
>NW_017299334.1:607111-620050 GCF_001594075.2 Trachymyrmex cornetzi
GTGTGTGTGTGTGTGTTACGAGTATATTACATAATAATGATAAAATAAGAAAAATATTCAGTGCAGTGACAATTGTTAATTCTGTTTTTAGGCCTGCTGGGTGATGCATTACTTCTCGGAAATTAAGTTTAAAACGGAACAAATTTTAATTGATGCAGTCGGATTAATTACAAATGCCCTCTTGAGAGATCAAGATTTGCCTGTTAAAGTCGAAGCGGCCATAGCACTTCAGATGATGCTTTCGTCACAACAAAAAGCTAAAAAATACATCGAACCATTAATTAAGCAAATAACACTTGAATTATTGACTATTATAAGGCAAACTGAAAACGATGATCTGACGAGTGTTATGCAGAAGATCGTCTGCACATATACTGTACAATTAATTCCAATTGCTGTGGAAGTGTGCCAGCATTTGGTAAGAAGTTTGATAGCATTTTGCGAGAAGAATTGTATGATCAAAGTAATTACATAATAGAAACGAAGAAAATCATATTAATAAAAGTTTTTACATCATAATTTACGCCTCTAATCGCGTTGTACTGTTATTAGCCTTGATTTTCTTAGTTTGTGTTAAAATTTAAGAATCCGTATAATTGTTACATTTTAATTTTATATGATAGAATATATGGTATATATTTTTTGTTCAGGCTGCTACATTTAGCCAAGTGCTTGAAACAGATGAAGGTAGCGACGAGAAGGCGATAACAGCAATGGGCCTGTTGAACACAATAGAAACGTTGTTAACGGTAATGGAGGACCATCCTCAAATCTTGTTGCAACTCGAACCGATCGTCCTCCAAGTAGTCGTTTACATCTTCGGACATAATGTAATGGGTATGTTCTTCTCACATTCAAATTTTTATTCTCCGTTTTAGTGAAGAATTCTTGATTATTTGAATTTAATAGATTCTGCATGGATTTGAATACTTCAGTAATCATATTTTTCTGTCACTTATCATTACTTAGGATATTTCTATGTTCTTAATTATTTTATCTCTTAATTATTTTCTTTAGATAGCTATTAGTGAAATCCCAATAAGTTTAAAAACTGTTCTGTCTTATATTTATTTATAGATATTTGATCTTTTTGAACTACAAATTCACGTCAAGTAATTTTGGAGTTTTGTTTTTGAAATAAATTATTTTTATCGGTGGAATAATATTTTCTAGTCAGATATATATATATATATAATGAATCCGGGATTTTTTTTTAGTAGATTAATGTTTTACCATTAAACCCATTTAGCACAAACTTTATTTGCAATGTTGCATATATGTACTTATATATTTTCTTATAATATATATCTCTGAAATATATTATTTTATTGTGATATTAAGCATCCTAAAAAATAGCTTTCTTTTCTTAATCAGAATTTTACGAAGAAGCCTTATCGTTAGTTTACGACCTAACGGGTAAAGGTATATCTGAAGATATGTGGAAAGTCTTGGAACTCATGTATCAACTCTTCCAAAAAGATGGTTTTGATTATTTCACTGATATGATGCCTGCGCTACATAATTACATCACTGTTGATACTCAAGCGTTTTTATCGAATGAAAATCACGTTCTTGCTATGTTCAACATGTGTAAAACTGTAAGTAACAATATTCTCTTTATATACAATCTAATATTATTAGTTTCTAAATAAAGTTGTATTGTATGTTGTAGGTTTTGACTGGTGAGGGTGGTGAAGATCCAGAGTGTCATGCTGCCAAGTTATTAGAAGTTATAATTTTGCAATGTAAAGGACGTATAGATCAGGTAACATAATATCCATAGGAATTATGTGCAAATGTATTATCATCTACGAAGTGCAATACGAATAAAACGATTCAATTTTAGTGTATACCGTCGCTTGTACAATTAGTCCTCGAACGCCTAATGCGCGAAGTTAAAACTTCGGAGTTGCGAACGATGTGTCTTCAAGTAGTCATTGCCGCTTTATATTACAATCCCGCGCTTTGTCTGGAAACAATGGACAGATTACAAGGAAACTTTGATCAATCGACAGAGCCGCTTGCTTCACGTTTTATAAAGCAGTGGATCAATGATACTGATTGTTTTTTAGGGTATGGATTTTTATCATATAAAAATATTCTAATATGAAATTAATATACAAAAACTTAAGATATTAATTTCCTTTGTGATAACGAATTACAATGATTGATCTTCTCCATAGCTTGCACGACCGTAAGTTGTGCGTTCTTGGATTGTGTACGTTAATCAGCATGGGTCCTGCGAGACCACCTGCTGTTAACGAATGTGCAACGCAAATTATTCCATCCTTAATCTTGCTATTCGAAGGTTTGAAAAGAGCATATGCCGCTAAAGTCACAGATGGAGACGATGATGACGAGAACGAGGAAGAAAGTGATATTGACGAGGGTAAATATTTTGTATAGAGTGTTCCAGATTTTTTATTACAAACTTTAGTAATATGTTCTATGAGTAGAAATAAGAGAAAAATGTTACATGAAGATCCCAAAATGTTTTATTTGAAAGTTATAGCAAAAATAAGAAATATAGTATACATGGTAAAATATATAAGCTAATTAAATTCGATTTTTAGATGTCTTATCATCAGACGAAGACGATATAGATGATGCTAATCAAGAATACCTCGAGAAATTACAGGATAAGATAACACGAACGTCTGCTCAACATGGCTTTAACGTTAACGCGACTATACAAGATGGTCACGGTGATCACAGGTCAGATGACGATGATGACGACTCAGAGTATGACGGTAACGAAGAGACTGCTCTCGAAAGCTATACTACACCTTTAGATTCAGAAGATTCTAATCAAGATGAATATATCGTTTTCAAGGAAGTCATACAAAGTAAATACTTAAAAAATAATATTTGAGATATATATATATATATCAAATATTTTTTATTTATATATATATATATAATTAACTAGATATTGAAAGAACCGATATGGCTTGGTATAGAGCCTTAACGAGTCTTCTTAGTCCTGAACAAGAGAAAGCTTTACAAGAAATTATTCTTTTGGCGGATCAACGCAAAGCAGCTTTAGAGAGTAAAAGGATCGAGCAGAGCGGAGGTAAACTTATACTGCTTTTAATAGTTGAGAATTTGCATTGATGTATGAGTTAATCTGCGTATTCTTTTATTCTGTATATTCATTAATCTATAATTAAAAATTTTTTAGGATACGTCTTTCACTTACAGACTGTGCCCACTTCGTTTAACTTCGGTGGAACACCTTTAAGTCGATAAAGACTTATAATCATTTCAATTTTAGGTTCACTAAGTAAGTAAACAAATTATACTGAATCTGAATTGGACATTTATAGCACATGAACATTATATAACTATTTCGAAAATATTACGCATTTCCTATTTACTATTTTTGTGTAAATTAATTGTACATTACTAAGGCAATCTAACAAAGATAAGACTTTAAAATTTTATCCTCATGAAATCATCGGTTTTGTGCATACTGTTTTATGAGACAGCAGATTTGCTACTTAGTTATCATGTGAAAATGTATATTACACATCTCTTACACATTTATTATAAATAACAATTCGATATTTTATTATTCAAATAAAATATTACTCCTCGTTTAGCAAGTTATAACATGTTTTCTTGACAATTTAAAATTATTTTAAATTATGCTATCGAAATATTTTAACTCTAAAGTACCTTTGGTTAAGAAAATTCTAACATAGCTTGCTAGATATGTATTTTCACACACACACGCGCGCGCGCGCGCGCATGCATATATACATACATATACACATAAAATGTATATTTACTCTCAATTATTTGCCTAAATATGAAATTGTTTTAACAAAAAAAATCGCTTAGTTTATAAAATATATGTTAACAAATTATGTTAAATTGTTGGTATAAATATATCAAAAGAAATTCGAGTATGTGTATAAACTATGTTATTTGATATTAACAATTAGTTCAGTAAAATATGCTGTACATTCTCCAAATCTATTTGCGAATAGCTGTTCTACTGAAAAGGAAAAATGAAACTTATCAAAGCTACTAGACTATGTAACTTGCAAAACTGTTGCTTATCACAAAAATCTTTAGATAAGAGTAATTTAGACTTTTAAATAAACATTGTTTTTTTTTTCAAGTCTTCGTTTAAATGTATATTGTATTACATATGGCCAAACATTTTTCTGCAGTTACCGATCACTTTACATAAATCCCAGCACAGCTTGCTTTATTTTGAAAAAGATAAGTTCTGCCATATTTTACGCTGTCCAAACTGTACCCTGAAGGATAGAGCACGAATGATTTAAGAAAGCACTTTGAATAGCTTCTGTAACGAAGTCTACAATCTTATGTTTTGATTCTTTTATAATACAATATGAATTAATATCCATATTATATTATAAAATATGAATGCCTTTTATAATACGATATGGATTAATATCCATATTGTATTTTAAAAGATGAATGCTTTTTTGTAATACAATATGGATTAATATCTATATTGTATTATAAAAGGCATTAACAACAAATCTGAGCAGAGCTCTTTCTTTCATGAGATATTGCAATTACGTAGGATGAACTCGAAGCAGAAATAAATTATAAATATCAGAGCCCAAAATGATAAAGGCGTACAAAGAAGAGGTGTTCTGTGCTGTGGTTAGTGAAATGATATTACTGCACAAGAGAGCTTTTTATATCGAAATGCAAAAGGACGTATGTGTCAATTACGTGTCGCTTCAAAGTATAAATTGTGATCTTGTATTTAAGTCCAAGTTTGTACTAAAATGTTATTTGATAGTGAAATTAGGTTGTCAACATTTTGTTGATAAGAGTATGTGCTTCTTTATGATATATACTCGACCAAACTTTTTATTCTGTTTATCGAATACGAGACTTATCTATTTTTCATATAAAGCTGCAAGAAATTGTTGTGCAATAATTTTAATCATTGATATTTACTTCAAATTCATTTTTTCTAATAAATATTTTCTACACAGGGTGCATGCAAAAATACAGCGGATAGTGTAGAAGAGAAACAATATACATGTATAATAGATTTTGTTAATCATTAATTTATTTGTAAATTAAAAACATATGGAATATATATTGTCTATATTTAAAAACTTGGAACTTTAATTTCAATTTTGTAAAGAATTCGATATATATTTCATGAAAATATCAGAAATTATTAGAAATGCGGAAAAATAAGATTCATGACTTTTTAATATACCCGGAGTATATTAAGAAGTCCCTACACATTTTATTTATTCATAATAAATATTAGTCTTAAAGATCACGTTCAACAAAATACTTATCTTGTAATTATTGAAACACAGAAAAAGCGTTATGATTGCTACAACCGAAAATAATGATATTTTTGTGCATCAATGTAATTTGGTTATAAGAATTATAGTAACAGCTTATAGCCAAATTGTATTGATGGACAAAAAATATCATTATTTTCGGTTAAAGTAACCATAATGTTTTTTCTATGAAATTTTCTTGTGGTGATTATACGTTCTAGAGGAATAGTCCTATCGCAGCGAAGGAAACTTTCAACAGTTGCAAAATAAACATTCTGCTAAACGTGGTCAAAATAAATAATTATCTAGAACAATATCAATAACATAAGTCAAGGATGTAGAAATGTGTGTGTATATTATTGCTCAACATTTTAAATGTATCTGTTATATATTATGTGCATATCTCTCGAAATTCAAAAACCAGGGATATTTTACATGTAACAGGACGATTTAAATAGTTTCAGATATTTGAAAATTAACACATAATTATAATCAGTACATTACAATACTCTAAATTGATAAAATGAGACATTATATATGGAAGAAAAGTTTTTGGTATACATGATAATCTTTTTCTAACATAGTATAATAAATAAATTACGTATTTCTTATATTCGCCAATTTTATTTTGCAGTACCCTGCTTTTATATTGGCTCATTTGAAATTATGACTATTGATTTCTTGCAGTGTTTATCGGAGATATATGTGTAGTATAAAAAGCGATTTTTAATATCGTATCTATTTCATAAACGGTACGACGCAATCAAATAAAGATACTATCGTTCTTCGCACTGTGATCCGAACTCGCGACTCATTTAAAATCTTTGCATGTAATGAGAGAGGAAGTTAATATTGATTGTGTCAGTTTTTCAAACAAAAACATTTTTAAAAAAGTGCCTTGAGACATTAACGTGCAGACGGGACCTAAATTAAAGAATACAGCAGAATAAGCTGTAGGTCGGAATGAGGCCAGGACACTTCTCTAGTTCATAAGTTCTAGAAGTACTGTATTAAAGAATAATAAATTAAAGTAACATTGATAGAGAGAAGAGACGAAAAAGCTGTTCCTTTGCTCTTTATAGGATACGAGTCGTAACTTCTTTGTAATGAATATTTACCACACGCATATTCTCTCCGTAGTTTTTATATAATGAATAAAATAAATTATAAATAATGGTAGTGGCGGCGAGTCTTACGATAAAACATCACACATATACGCTTAAGTCTTGATATTGTATAAACTAATAAGAGGTAAGATAACTATAACTGGTGCTTTAATATACGGATGAAGTTTATAGAAACTTCATTATTAAACTGAAAATGTAGTCTCTATTGTATCTGTCATTTATTTATTTATCCAAGACCTTTATTTCTGGAGTTTACAGTATGTTTGTGGATTAGCATTTAACTCTTTCTTACATCTGTCTAATTAAATATATTTAATAAACAAAATATATACGCAATCATATAGTAGTTTGGAATTCACACACACACACAATCGTAGATTATTTTTTAAATAAGATCAGAGTGTGTGTGTTCAGAAAAATAGTATTAAATTTCATTACATGATTTCAACGTGTGTAATTAAAATGTAAAGGACAAAAACTTTTTTTTCACACTTGTATAGATACACTACTATTTTTAATTTCTATTTTCACTAGCGATTATACAAATTTACTATTATGAATTCCAAAATGCCTACAGATTGAAGAGATATATATGGTGTTATCTAAATATTCCGATTTATACATCAATATAAGAGCAAATAGCAGAAAGAAGTATCGGTGGCACATTTTAACACACTTCGTTATATAAGTATTTCTGTGATTCTTGCATGTATCAATTTTTCTAAACTACATTGAGATATGCTCAATTATTTTATATAGACTCTGTACAAGCGTGACGTTGAAAATATACTTTTCAATATTTCTAGTAATTACGAAGTATATAATAAATTAAATTTTGTAGCATAACAAATCTCACGATTGCATTGTAATCTCGTAATTATTAGTGACTGCTGTAAGGTTTGTACTTGTACATAAAGCAAACTAATTTCTTCGCTTAGTGTGAAATAAAAAAAAAAATTTTAATTTTTCTCAAAAAAGAAGACATCGAATTATTATTTTTACATATATCAGAAAGAGAGCTGTTCTGTCGGGTGTAAAAATTTGCTGTTTGCGAAAATCTAAACGAAATATTTGCAGTTTTGTAACAGCTTTATATTCCATTCTCAGTCAAAATACATAAGTTACTTGTACATATATTTAAATGAAAAGCAGATTTTGATAGATGCTACGGTGAATTATTATGAAAATGGATTGCACCCCTTAGAAAATAAATATTTTATAAATTAAGGTACCTATAAAAATCGCAAAACAAGTTTAAAAATTTAGGATCCAAAAACTTTCCAATTTCGGGTCCAGAATCATAAATATATGGAACACAATTAAATCACATCGTAACATCTATTATCTCTCTGCCAAATGTCAAACTATAATTCTACGAACCCCTCAACACTGCACTTCAAATTCACTAAAATAATGCCATGGCCAATAAACATTCTTAGTAATTCATCGAAAACAATGAACGATGCATTCAAACCGCCCAAGTTTTTTGTGCTAAGAAAAAAATACGTCTCCAATTAAATGTATATAGGCCTGGCAAGACACAAATAAAGTAAATATGTTAATGTTATCACGCAAGTGATAATGAGGACACCATGCGGTCCTACATTCATTCCGTAGTTTAGGATCTCTTCACCTACAGTGAGTCCTTGGAGAAGCGTGTACAGTATTGACGGTGAGGCACTGTATCACTTGAGACACCGATCAAAATAATAGGATCCTACATAACCACCTCTCATCGCTTTCGTTACATTTTGTTCGAAAGCCCTTCTGTTGTTTTGTAGAACTTCAGCTGCATCCTTATTTAATGGATCTTCAGGATTTGGTTCCTGTCAAAACATTTATTCTTCTTAGTTCAAATAAAAAACAAAGTGAATTCTATATACTGAGAATTTTGGTAATAATAAGAATTCTCTGAGATTCTTTGAGAGCAGCTTTTATATATACATATATAGTGACTGCCAAGTTTCCAGTCAACATTATCAACATTAATTTTACAATAATTTTTGGGTCCTGTTTTTCAGTTTATATTATAAATAAAAATTCTTGAACATAAATAAGCAAAGAAGACTATTTGTCAAAGCAGGTGCCTAATAATATTTGTGTGAATTTTACAATTTCTGATTCACGCAATTAAAATTCTTGTTATAATCAATCAATTTAAAATATTTAAAATATTTTATATACTAAAATGTATTAGGTATTTATGTACTAGACATTTATTTGTAAAACAAAATTATTATTGGCCAGAAATGTTTGGCAGCCACTGTAGATATGTGTATATTTACAAGTCAGGTATTCATAGTTCGTTCTTATCTTAATATGTTCTTATCTCAACCATCTTAATTAATGTCTTAAGACATTAATATAGCTCCGTAATTGGTTTATGATATCTTAAGACTGCATTTAAGATGATCTTAAATATAAGAACTGACTATAAATACTGTTATTATATAGAATTCCATGCGACGTAATATTATAATAATACAGTTAAAAAATATTAGGCACTAACATTTTTTCCATTCATCTGGAATTTATCTACATTGTTACTTATTGATTGCAGGCACCATACATAAGTTTCAAGGATTTTTAAAACAAAGGACAATTCATGGCAAATTCTATAAATCCAATTTTGAGCTTTAAATAATAGTTAATAAGGTACCTAATATTTCTTGTCCAAGCTAAATATCATAGCAATATAGTTTTTATTTGCAAAACACTACGAACTGAAAATGATATCAGAAATGATATCAGAAATGATAACAAGTAAACATACTAGAAAGAGATACTGGAGACCATAAACGATGGAATTGATTGTGAGTACAGGTTTCCAGTCCTCTCGCAAAATATTGAGGCACACATTACCATCCAAATCAATATTAGGATGATAAACTTGAGTCTCGCACTTCACTTTGGGTGGTTCGTGCGGATAATTGGGCCCGACTTTGAAACTAAATACGAACCTACCACCTTTGTAAAATCCCTGAAACAATTAAAAAAACCTTCAGATTATTAAGATATAAGAAAGTAATGTTAACGTTAAAAGGAGCTACCGTGTCAATTATCTAAACTTCTAAACTAAACACCAAAAATAATCTTGATTTCTGGCAAGATGGCAAAAGTGATATTGATCTGATTGACTGTAAGAATTATAAGGTGCTCTGGAGCAAGCGTTTACTTACTTCATCTGGACAGATGATTAATTTAAAGCTTAGCAAATCGTCGGGATCTGGAAATTCCGTGCCGCACGTTTTCGGGAGATTCAGTTCGTTTATGTCTAGAAAAAAAGGAGCACCAGGTAAGAAAGAAGACGAACGTGCAGAAAACGTACAACGTTGCTCAATGGCATTACTCCGAACCTTTCGTGATCCTCAGCTGTGCCGCGGACGCCTTCTTCTGGGTACCAGCCTTGGGTGACTCGCCATCTTTTTTCGCTTGTTTCAATGAGAATAATTTGATCATAGTTAGATCGCGCGTTCGACGTCGACACGGGCTGACATGCAAGTGTCTCGGGCACGAGCCGCGGTCACGCGGACGGCATACAAAAATCAAACCCTAGAGAACCGACGATTCTTTGACACCACAGGATCAATCGCACGGTTGGTCCCCAACTACACTCGCACGCAACCACACACCACGGGCGGCGCAACGGCTAGTGTCACGTGGACAGACGGTCATGGCGCTGATGTCACGGAGTTATGGATGACCATGGACTCCATGGAGTATAGAGAGTAGGAGGCCGAACTAGGGCTGGTATTCATAGTCGATTCTTATTTCAAGACTGTCTAAAGGCCCGTCTACAATACACGGAGTAAGAAGTAAGAGTAAGAAATTGACCAATCACAGTCGAATGTGAGAAGAATAATCGACTGTGACTTAAAACGCTAATGCAGTCCTCTGATTGGTTCGTAACTTCTTAAGACCGTACTTAAGACGGTCTTGAATATAAGATCTGACTATGAATACCGGCCTAGGCTTTGAAAAGTGTGGTCAAAGGCATTCATAAGTCGGTTCTTATTTCAAGACTGTAAAGCGGGGAGCACAGACTCTTGCATAACGCATAACACATGAGGCATAAGAAATTGAACCAACCAGAGTTCTCTATTACATGGAAGGGAAAGAAACGGAGAACTTCGATTGGTACATATTCTTATGCCTCATGTGTTATGCGTTATGCAAGAGTCTGTGCTCCCCGCTTAAGTACGGATCTACAATAGGTGTTTTATGCCTTATGCCGTAAGAAACTGACCAATTACAGTCGAATCCGAGAAGAATAAGCGACTGTGATTCGCCCATTTCTTATGGCTTAAGGCTTAAAACCCTATTGTAGATCCGGGGTAATTCTCTCGGGGTAAGTCCGGATCTACAATAGTTGTTTTAAGCCTTAAGCAGTAAGAAATTGACCAACTACAGTCGAATGCGAAGAGAATAATTGGTTGTAATTCGTCCATTCCTTATGGCTTAAGACTTAAAAAATCTATTGTAGATCTGAACTAAAGCCTTGTGTCCACGATGCTAGAAATCGATCCGAAAACTCGGATGAAGAAAGGATGACCAATCGCAATGGTCATGTGATCAAATTGTTCAAATGTGATTTGTTAATTTTTTCTATGTCCGAGATCTCGGACCGATTTCTAGCATCGTGGACACAAGGCTTAACAGGAAGACGTAAATTGTCATTAAAACTGCATAAAGAATGGAGCATTCTTCATGTAAAATTGGTATGATCTACCATGCAAACTGCGAGAATGATGTCGTTAAAGTTACTAGATTAACAAAGTACCACGATGAGAAAGTTCACTGAATTAACATTTGGAGCCAAAATGGCATCGAAATGCTATCCTAACCTGATTTTGTTAAAAAGTCGGAAATCCATACAGGGGTCTGGAAGAAGAAGAATCTGACTCTGTTATTATTGAAAATGTACGGTTGCTGTGTTGAAAATTACAAAACTCGCAGCGAAAGAGGCTGAAGTTTTGAATAACCGCGCATCATGGAGCCAAAATGGTGGCAGTTCGCGGTACTTTGTTAATCTAGTGATTTTAAGTGTCGTGGAACGAAAGCGACATCTCGATCAAACCAATTCAGATGATCACTTTTGAACCATGCTTTATTTTGACAGCCTCGTCCATGTAAGTTCGGCCTCCTATTCTCTATACCCCATGTGAAAGACAATTCTCCTTTGTCACGCGTCGATAATCTTTTTTCTAACGAGAATTTCTATAATCGGCAAGATTGGTAATATCAACGAAACCTTGTTACCGATAGAACCGTTCTCGATATTGAGGGGTTTGAATCTTCTCCGTGAGATAGCAATACTGGCGTCGTCATCTACGGCTAGTGTTGCCAACTCAGTAGTCATTTTATCAAATCTGATAGAGGCTGTGTTCCTAAATTACTTTTTCTTCTCTTTTAATTGGCCCCACAGCCGAACCGACTAAACTTGGCCATTGATGGTCTTCGAAATTGAACAAAAGTAAATTGAATGTAAGGCACCGGCCACCTCGAATTGGGCGAATAAAAAGATAATGTAATTAAAATGATAAGGCATCTCCCAAACACTTGACGCCTATGGCTACGACGCTACTGCGCTGCACGACCATAGAGACTCTATCAGAGTCGCGACACGAGAACAGCCAATTTCGATTGGTTCGTCATTTTTCAGCAATTCCCGCCAATATTCGAATGTAAATATTGGCTGCGTTCGGGAACGTCGCTCGGATGCCTCGGATTCATCATCTGTCCTTAACATTTAATGTTAAACAAGGACGGATGATATATCCGAGGCATCGGAGGCATCCGAGCGACATTTCCGAACGTAGCCATTGTAGGAATAGGCGATGTGCGTATCGATACGTTAAAAATTGTTTGCAAACTAATCTATTTTATAAAGAATCAATTTTTCCAACCAAAACAAGCATAGAATGACAGAAATAGCGTTAATAGCATCTCCCTGAACGTACATTTTTTCCAACATTTGTCGCCCATAATGCTCGACGTTCAACATCACGCGGAAATATTTTCATTATGTAGCCTTTGGCTGCAGAATTATTGCAAGATGGGGCTGCACACCCAACCATTTTGCAATAATTTTTAATAATGTTCTAAAAGTCGTACTATAGAAAGACGTATCTTAGGCGTCATCTACAATACACGGAGTAAGAAGTAAGAGTAAGAAATTGACCAATCACAGTCGAATGTGAGAAGAATAATCGACTGTGATTGGTCAATTTCTTACTCTAACTACTTACTCCGTGTATTGTAGACGGGCCTTTACGGGATCATGACTCACACAAGAACTATGAAGGTTAGAAAGAGACACCATATATTCCTTTCTCTTTCTTGTGATTTTGCTGAAACTAGAGACTTTTAATATAAAGAGATGTAAAAGAGTGTCTCTAAAGCCTTGTGTCCACGATGCTAGAAATCGGTCCAAGATCTCGGACACAGTGGTGCACATTTGGCTCCCCGGCAACACGGAAAACCGCCCCACCACTTTGCCGCTGCGCGAGAGCGAGCGAGAC
>NW_017299334.1:620113-621590 GCF_001594075.2 Trachymyrmex cornetzi
TTTTCGGATCGATTTCTAGCATCGTGGACACAAGGCTTAACTAGAGTCTCCGTTCCTCGTGTCGCGACTCTGATTAGAGGATCTCTAGACTGTTCTAGAACTCTCTTTCTCGCTTTAAACAAAAACGTATATCTATCTCACTTTAAGTTCCAAAAGTGTACACTAGTTCAGTCATAGAAAACAGACCTAAAGCGTAGTCTGATTCCGGCCTGCAGTGGCGCTGCTGTGAGTCGGAATGACATATATCTTAACCTTTAAAATCTTAATATCTCTGTTCATGAGGCCGTCGCCGCATTTTTTTGCAGATTCTTTCATTTTGAGTGAAAATGCGTCGGATGAGTGTATTTTCATTAAGATTTTAGATGAGGTTCAATTTTCTGTATCGTCACACTTGCGCACCATCAATGACCTTAGGTTAGTTCATCAACGTTTCCCTTCGTAGGGCCGGGCGAAAATACGCTGAATGCGCAGGATCTAAATGGCGTGTGTACACGATGCTAGAAATCGGTCCGAGAAGAAAGAATTGACCAATCGTTGTTCGATTTGACCATTGTCATGAACATTTTGATCACATGACCGTTGCGATTGGTCAATTCTTTCTTCTCGGACCGATTTCTAGCATCGTGTACACACGCCATAAGATATACATCTGTCTATCCATGATAAAAAGACAAGGGTATGCTCATGCGCATGACCAATCAGATTTTTGTCCTTGCTTACGTCACAACGAGTGGCTTACGCCACTGTTCAGCGATTTCAGATTGTTTTGGAAAGGTAAAATATTTAATTTTACTTCCCTTAGTTTTTTTTGTTTTTTTCATATAATTGCCGCATCCTTTCACTATGCAGGTCATCGTGAAAATATTTTTAACATTAACTTCTACCGATGACAACGTGCACTACGCCATGGACGCCATGATAAATTACGACCGATAACCACCGATTGCACCCGAATCAGAACCGACCAATCAACGCGTACCCGAATATGACGTAGGCAAGGACATGCGCAAGCTGAACGAGTTTTAGACAATTGATGAGCATACCCTTGTATTTTTATCATGTGTCTATCTGCTAATCCTCGTGCATAGGCTGCAACTGAATCCAGCGGCACACGATGCTTATTTTCCTGCTGGATTGCTAGCTGAATTAGAATCTTGCCACCGTATTGGCTGCGATGCTGTCAGTGCCCAGTATCACAGCCAATACGATGGTAAGATTCTAATTCAGCTAGCAATCCAGCAGGAAAACAAGCATCGTGTGCAGTGTTGCCAGCTCTACCGTTTTAGTGGTAGATTTACCGTTTTGGATCACCAACCTACTACCTACTGTTTCAGCTAGGTTATCTACCGCCTTTTTTTATTTTATTTTGCTTGTATAATATTCAGGGAATGGAAGTAACTCGTTACTTGTAACGAAGTTACAGTTACAAGTTACTTTTTTGGTAACTTTACTAGTAACTGCGTTACTTTTTTTCTTT
>NW_017299334.1:622207-629797 GCF_001594075.2 Trachymyrmex cornetzi
ATCGGTAACTAGTAACGGTAACTTGTTACTTTTCCTACTCGGTAACGAGTAACTGTAACTTGTTACTTTTAAAAAGTAACTTTCCATTCCCTGATAATATCCTATATTACTGCTCATTTTACTCAAAGATTAGTATCTTTAATTGATAAAAGAATTTGATCCAAAATTTCAGCGATAATGGTGAAGAGTTTTGGGTTTCAGTATTGAAAAAAATATATATAATCATAATACGCCATTGTTTGGAAAAGTCAGTACATTTGCTACTCAATTATACTTTCTCTCCCTCACTCCTCCGCTAACGTCGAAAGATTATTTTTTCAAATTAATCTAATAAAAACCGATATAAGAAATTCGATTTCATCTACTATTCTTTCTGGACACATATATACAAAAGAATGCCTAAACGGTAAAAGTTGCTATACCTTGTCTATATCAGAAGAGCTATTTAAACTGCATTCTAACAATATGTATAAGAAAAACAAAGACTATGAAATGTTAACTGATTCTGAGACTAGTCAAATTAGTGAGACTGAAGATTAAAGAAAAAACAACATAACGTTATAATTTTCTACTCAATAATGTTACTGTTATGCATAAGGCGTATTACATAAATTACATTGCAGTTGCATTGTTGAGTGGAAAATTGTAACATTAATGGTATGTTATTTTTTTGTGTTTCCTGGAAAACAATTTTACACAGATTAGAATATCTTTTTCTGTTACTCTTTTTATAAAATATTAAATAATTTGTAATACTTATTATCAATGAGAAATTTCTTAAAAAAAAAGACTACCGCTTTAAGTTTCAAATCTACTGCTTTTTTGATGTACCATCTACCGTCCAATTTTTCAACCACCTGGCAACACTGATCGTGTGCCGCAGGTTTGACTATCGAGGCGTCAAGACTGTCAAGAGTCGTTTGACTCGTGCAAAGCGTGAGATCTCCATCGTCCGACGTCACATGGAAGTGATGCAGGAGGTACTGCTTAGCAATAGAGAGCAGTTAAACGCAATGAGGCGTCTAACGATGGACCTGAAGTCCGAGTTCGCTCGGATCTACGGCATCCTCGCTGAGCAGGGGGAGGTCGCGGCCTCAGAGGACGAGAAACGTCCGAGATCACCAATGCTCAACCAGAGGCCATTCAAGCGTTTCTGGTAAGTATCGGAAACTGCGGACTTGAAGAAGCCGTCTCATTGTTAGTCTTTTCAGATACGTGTAGCTGTTACAGTTAAAGCACAAGAGTGACAATGCAAAACCTCACGTGAGGGAATGAGTGCTTAAAATAAAGTTTTATATCCTTTTTACTCCTGCGTTTATATTTTTCCTACCTTCCTTTCTTCCTTCCCTTTCTCTCCCTCGATGATATGCCACCTTGTGTTGAGGGGGCTTCACCAACTGGTGACCAAGGGTACATATCTTCCTTCCCTTTTTCTCCCTCGATGATATGCCACCTTGTGTTGAGGGGGCTTCACCAACTGGTGACCAAGGGTACATCAAACCGCCTTTTTTTTATATAGCATCCATAGTTGAACCATAGTTGATTGATCCATAGTTGAATAGAGAAAAGACCAAGGAATACTACTCATGGAATTTTTTTTCTTGGGCTACGTTCCAAAACTTCCTCTCCGAGGAAAATTGTACTCGAAACATATAATACACGTGATGTATACTATAGCATGTAAAGTAAAATCTTCCTCGGAGAAGACGTTTTGGAACATAGCCTTGTTATAAAAAGAGTTACATCACTATCTTGAGCAAAGCCGAGGTTCTGTAAAAATTGTTGTGCTTTCTGTTATCTCGGAGAAGTTATCGCGATTAAAAACGCCAAACTGATTTTAGAATTAGAATTCTTCAACGAGAAAACTTGTATTCTATAGTAACTATTATAAAAAAATGTTTAAGAAAAAAGAATTCGTTTAACTTATCATTTCTAACGTCGTTTATCTTCTTTCTGCTAGAGGAAGTGAGAGGAAGATTATGTTGCCATGAATGTTATTGTAATACATTATGCAATTTTTTTTATATTATACGATGTTTCAGATTACCCTAAAGGGAGATTAAAACGATAATGTCGCAGTGTCAAGTACTGCAAGCAGAAACATTTCTACTTCAACCCCTGTGAGTCAGATAATTAAATTGTGTCTATTGAGAGTATGTAGTGGATAATGAAACAAGCTGTGATGGAGGATAGACCACCAGGTTACATACATGTGTACAACAAGCGCAGGGTGGGATACATCGGTGAGACAATAAATGAAAGACTACATAAAAGATATTATTTTATAGGAAATTTATCTAAACATTGCTAAACGTATTATTCAGGTGATAGAATTTTTTAGTTGCTATAAGGAGTGAAAAGTAAAAGGGTATATTGGTTGATTTGAAACAACATATCCCTAAAGTTACCAAGTTTGATAGCAACAATCTGGTACTCGGACGACAATGACACACCTCTAGATACAGGTACAAAAATACAGGTGCCTATTCTACACATACTGCAAACGAAAATGAAAGAATACTCGCAGCAAAGGAGCAAATTATACTAAACTAATAACGATTGCATCCAGATTTGCGTAGTGTATCTATCTTGCTAACTATTGTAACATATATTAAATATTTTAATGGAATATATATATATATATATATATGTTAACATTGTACTTATTTAGTATTTTCCACAAAACTTGTAATATGGAAGTGTATTACTCATGCATCTCTGTGTATTTTATTGTGTATTAATATTTTAATAATAAAATTAGCACATTCAGACCTATTTTTTGTTGTATATCCACTATATTGGGGTATGTTCCATTTAACACATGTTTGCAACGTTTGCGTCATATCATCTCATCCTTGTTTAATGTTTGATGATAAAAAGGATGAAATGATCCTATGTATGTATATGCTGATTTTAGTACGTAAGTATAGCGCTGGCAAGTGTAACTTTAGTTCAATTATCAGCCATGTGATGTCTATCACTTTGTATTTAAGCGATTATTTAAATTAATTGTCGAAATTATATTATGCCTATGTTAAGATTTATGATATTTGTGTTAAAATTTTAGTAAATTGCTTATCTTTAATTCTTCGCCTTTAAATAGAATTTATTATCAAAGTTGTTTTCATAGAATTTAGTAATCAAATTAGTAATGCAAATAATCCTTCAGTTCTCGAAAGCACTTGTTTTCGATATGATTCCTATATAAGAATAGAATATAGATAAGTATTTCGGATCCTCCTGCCAAAGGTAGAGGGTAAAGGATCGGTAGTTTGATACTGGTGAAGGAAGCGACTTGCTGTTCCTAATAGGGTTAGAACAGAGATCAACATGGTTTAATCATCAAAATCTTTATTCAATAGTTTCAATACAGGCTCAGGATGCAAAATAAGACAAAACTGTGTCTCAGCATAGTAGGTCTGGTATGACCTCAGGAATCAACAAAACAAAAGTCTGTAAAAACATACTTCCCATAAAAAAACAGACTTGGACAGTCTTCGTCATTCGTACTCTAATCATAGGCTTGTTCTTTTTGGTTGAATTTTTGCACTAGTTCATCTTTCTTCCTTTTCTCTCCAGGAGGAAAGAAGAGGAAGAAAGATGAACTGGTGCAAAAGTTCAGCCAAAAAGAACAGGCCTCATGAATACTGTCCAACGTCTACCAAAAAAAAAACAAATACATCAAAGTAAATAGTAATAAACTAATTAATTAATAAAGTGCATAAAGCATTAACTTATTAAATTAATTGGTTTATTAACCTGTAAATACCTGTACATATACTACACTACTAAACAGTATCAAGCAATATTATTGCTTGTGTTGCGATATTCACTGTCAATACTGCAGATCTATAGTATGCTTCGTCTATACATCTGCACTATAGCAGTAAATATGGGAACAAGGCAAAGCAACTAAGCAATACTTATATTCTAAAATAGAATTACTTACCAGACTTACTATGCTGAAAACAGCAGTTCATCAGTTAACAAGGAGCCATTGGACAGCAAACGCTATAGATACTATCCTAATTCAATCAGTAACGTTGACTACTTTTTTGCGTTCAGCATAACGCAACAGTTTTGCTGTTCAAAAATTTTTTTTATTATTGTCTAGTCTAAACGACCCGAAATGCACTCAACATCTCGCAACACGTTTACTTAAGGAGATTGTAAGGAGAATGCAATATGTTAAGAATTGCTTGAAATTTGGAACATAGCTTTATCTACAAAGCATGCTTTTATGTAAATTTTTTCAGATTTTTTGACCAGCGCATTTTTCTGTAAATTAATAACAAAATTCTGGATTTTATAATATATAGACTATCTCTCTTTCTCTTATAGGAGACTCGATTCTATGTATCTGTTTTCAACAAATATTAATATTTTAAATGTTAAGAATTGAATAAATTTATGTTTAATATATAAAGTATAGCATATTAAAAATATATTTGAAGATTAAAACAACTTTTATCATTCAGTTTATTAACAATAGTAAAAAATATAACCAAAGATGTGATACTTCTGCCATTGAAATTGTTTGATGGAGAAAATGTGGCAACGTTGTTTCATCATCGCGAATCAAGAATATTCTATCAGTTGAGTAGTGCCGTCAAAGTCTCACTATTTAAGCAATTATTTAAATTAATTGTTGAAATTATATCATGTCTATGTTCGAATTTATGATATTTTTGTGAAAATTTTAACAAATTGCACAGCTTTAATTCTTCGTCGTTTAGTATAATTTATTATCAGATTTGTCTTTATCGAATTGGGAAATACAATTAGTAATGCAAATAATTCTTCAGTTCCCGATAGCATTTGCTTTCTATGTGTGATTCCTATATAAGTAATAGAACATAAATAAGCACTTTGAATCTTCGTGGAGGATTTGGTAGTCTGATATTGATAAAGAAATTTTTGAAGCTAGAATCTATCTGAAGACTTCTTAAAATTCATGAGACATTTTTGGGAAGTATCAGAATAATGTCTATATGACGTTTTTAAGATTTCTTATGTGTCGATTTATGACGTCCTAAAAATATTATCCTTAATGGTTATATTCTATAATGTGCTTTTTGTTTCCTGTTTCTTGCTTTTTACAATTTTTTACATCTTGTCTTTGCTTCTTATTTTTTGTTTTATGTCGCCCGAGATAAAAGTTAACAAACTTCGAAAGAAACAAGAAATACTTAACGAGAAATACAATTGTCGATAAAACGGTTGCAAAGGAGAAAAAAGCAAAAGGTAAAAGCAAAAAACAGGAAACAAAAAGCACCTTGTAGAATAACCATAAGACTTGCTTCGGATATATTTAAAAAAAATAAAAATAAAAATTACTGATACGGAAACGCGTTGACAAGAAGAAGTATACGAAGCAGAAGTTGGAATTACCTGATAAATCTGTGAATGTTATCATACTTAAAAAATACATACTTTTCATAAGGATCTATAATTGTGACAGATAATAGTTATTGAAAATAAATATTAAGTATAATATCAATCATATATACCGATTTATCAGGTAATTCCAATTGCTGCTTCGTATTCTTCCTCTTGTTGCGTTTCCGGACAGTTTCGCAGAATTATGTGTAGTTGTAGAATACTATAATATAATACAAAATATTAGAATGTCAAATTAATTGACATCCAATATTTTTGTAGATTACTTTTTATATTTAGTTCATGTCATGCACTCGATATTATATATAAATAAAATTTGCAGTCGATAATATAAAGTGCTACACATGCTCCAAAATTTTGTAACATTTTTCGAAAATGTTTGAAAGACGTTTAAAAGGCGTCTTTTGGATGTCTTTCAAACATACATGTTCTCCGGGATGTATCATTTTATTCCCATTTAACACTCTGCGAACAACAAGAAAATGAACCTATTAATATTTATTTATCTCGCATATATCTCAGTGTGTTGTCATTTACTTATTATTAAAGTGTTTTATTATTATAATATTCCAATTTGTATACAAAAATTTAATAAATTTTATAAAAAATTATGAAATTATTCAAAAATTCTTTATATAGAAATTTTGAAAAATGATATAAAAAATTTTTATCAGGGCATCGTCTTTTTTCTTTTCAAAGATTATAGTAAATAAGCATACAAATTCTCTGATTTTTAAAAATTAAATATCCACCTGTGTAGCGCCTTTATTTCGTATATGTGTATAACAAAATGAAACTGATGCTGTTACGCGTTATATACATATTAATATAACTTTTCATTAGGTAATAATCCATTTTTTAATAATAATATATGTTTTTCACTGACGACACGTGTTTTATTGACAATAAGTCTTGTTACAAATCTTACACTGCGTCTTTGAAGTACAACTTAATATTTCCTGCGAACGAATCAGCATAGGCTTTTTTTCATCATTATTAAAAAGCTTTCAGTTGCATTATACTATATATATTGCAGCGAGTTGCGTGGTTCTTTCAAAAGATCGAGAGTATTGTACTTCATGATACTTAGAAAGAACCACTTGACCTGCTTAAATCTAAATTAGAAATTTATTATTTGTACATACATGTGGAAGTGATGAACATTCTTTTTTTAAAAATATGAACGAGACATAGTAAAAATACACACTGAAAAATATAATTTAATATATAATATGTATAATATATGTGTATATAAACAGATGAGCCGCTCAGATTTCTCACGTAATATATCAGTGGCTTTAATCGCAGTGTCGTATTGATTATATTGCTTTCGTAGTATAATATAATAAATTAGAATTGCTGTCTCATTTCCTGACGAGATAATAATAATTGATTCTATAAAATAAATAGGCCTTCCTTTCAGCCATCGCACCGTCTCGATCGATCGATGCAGATGTGCGCACGATGGCATGATTTCGTATTGTGGTCGTGTACACTCCCACACGTGTACATGATGTAAATAAAACATTAAAAGGAATAATATTAAAAGAAATAATATTAAAAGTAATAATAAAAATTGAGACATAATGTTGGAATATCAAAAATACCCCACGCGAATAATTATTAATTACGTTTAAAAGGACCAGTAATATATATTACTTGCATGGTTCTTTTAAACGTAATTAAATATAATTATTCACGTGAGGTATTATTGATATTCCAACATTATGTCTCAATTTTTATTATTCCTTTTAATGATTCATATTTAAATAAAGAGGTTGGTAGAATATTCTATATATGTTCCTTAAAGATACGTGCACATTTCCTTAATATCGTAAAATAATTTGTGCTTATTACAGCTTTGGCTAAAAGTACTAAATATTTTGTTAATCGTTATTTAATTTTTCAGTTAATGAATTAATTTAAGACACTACAGTTACTGCAAATTATCTGTGTTTCTTTAAACTTACGTATAATGCCGATCATGGCTCGCGATAAAACAACATACGAATTATTAAAAATAAAAAACATAAAATAAGTTTCAGAAACATAATTAAAATACAAAATCGTAGAAATTAGTAAAAAGCAGATATGACTTGTTTAAAATAAAAAATATAAAATAGTTTCCGGAAATTTTTATATAAAATATTAAATAAGAAATAAGTCAGAAGTGTAGTTATTTAAAATAAT
>NW_017299334.1:629857-632371 GCF_001594075.2 Trachymyrmex cornetzi
CGTCGCTTTTACGAGTATATAAAAATTTTTTAATGGTTCTTACGTGTATCTTGACATCTTTAGAAAGTATTTGTAAAGTTATATATTTATAACAAATTATATATAAATTGTTATAATTAAATATAGTTAAAATGGGAAGTATGTGCTTTTTCATACAAAAATGTAAAACTCTGAAACAAAAATTTCAACTTTAAGATATTGAAACATACTTTTCCCTTAAATTTTTTGTTTCGGAGTTTTACATTTTTATTTTATATGAAAAAGTACATACGTCCCATTTTGTTAACTATATTTAGTTATAACAATTTATATATAATTTGTTATAAATATACAGCTTTACAAATACTTTCTAAAAATGTCAAGATATACGTAAAAACCATTAAAAAATTTGTATATACTTGTAAAAGCGACGAAAATTAAAGTATACAATTTAAATAAAAAGTTAAAAAAGTTATTTATACGAGTAGTATTCATTATTTTAAATAACTATACTTTTGACTTATTTCTTATTTAATATTTTATATAAATTTCCGGAAACCATTTTATATTTTTTATTTTAAACAAGTCGTATCTGTTTTTTTACTAATTTCTACGATTTTGTATTTTAATTACGTTTCTGAAACCTATTTTACGTTTTTTATTTTTAATAATTCGTACGTTATTTTATCGAGCCATGGCCCATGATCGGCATTATACGTAAGTTTAAAGAATTTCTGAAACACAGATAATTTGCAGTAACTGTAGTATCTTAAATTAATTTATTAACTGAAAAATTAAGTAATGGTTAACAAGATATTTAGTACTTTTAGCCAAAGCTGTAATTAGCACAAATTATTTTACGATATTAAGGAAATGTGCATGTTCCTTTAAGGAACATATATAGAATATTCTATCAACCTCTCTTTATTTAAATATGAATCATTGAAAGGAATGGACTGTATGATCTATTGCCTAAAATACGATCTCGAATGCCACGACGGCGCATAATGAGTCAAAAATGAAATGCGTACCTGACAAATCCGATTACTCAGTCTTGCCTTTGTGTCCGAATGGTGAAGGCGGAAAGTTCATTCGCGGCCGTTGCTGCAGAACACTTTGAAGGTCCATTGGCTAGGCATCCTCCGCTTTCGTTTTCTCCCTTTACTACACCTGAAGCACATTACACATTACACATGAGACTCAATATACGCACGAAAATATATATTCATATAATTTCGACGAGCCATGTCGAAAAGAAACGCAAGATTCTCACCTCATTTAACCTCCGATATTCCGCGAACGCGGCTAACTTCGCGATTCCACTGTGCTCGATCGCAATGAAAAGCACGAAAGAGGCGATCGAGAACATTCGTCGACAAGATCACAAGTAAATCCAGCTTCCGCACGCATTATCTCACGCACAAATAATCCCCCGTCGCTGTCAGAAATAAATAAAAAATATAATTAAAGGGCGAAGTAAGAGTCAATACGCAAAATTATAGTCAAAAAATTCGTAAACATGAAAAAATGAGTCAGTCCAAATATTATATAATATATAAGATAAACATTTAATAACATTACAAGTTTCAGAAATGAATATTGCACTTGTCGCGAACGCGTATTTGAACCGGTGAGAATTCAACAACGAAAGCGGAAGGACGATATGTCGCGGCGTGGCGATCGTCTACTGCGCAAGTGGCCGTGCTCCGAACCGTGCGGACCCCGTAGGGCTACGTCACAGTAACGTCGCTGTGACGTAGCCTACGTCACGCGCGTCACGCTACGGGGTCCGCATGGCTCGGAGCACGGCCACTTGCGCAGTAGACGATCGCCACGCCGCGACATATCGTCCTTCCGCCTTCGTTGTTCAATTCTCACCGGTTCAAATACGTGTTCGCGACAAGTATGTGCAATATTCGTTTCCGACAGCGACGGGGGATTATTTGTGCGTGTGATAATGAGTGCGGAAGCCGGATTTACTTGCGATCTTGTCGACGAATGTTCTCGATCGCCTCTTTCGTGCTTTTCATTGCGATCGAGCACAGTGGAATTGCGAAGTTAGCCGCGTTCGCGGAATATCGGAGGTTAAATGAGGTGAGAACCTTGCGTTTCTTTTCGACATGGCTCGTCAAAATTATATGAATATATATTTTCGTGCGTATATTGAGTCTCATGTGTATGTGTACTGTGCTTCAGGTGCAGTAAAGGGAGAAAACGAAAGCGGAGGATGTCTAGCCAATGGATCTTCAAAGTGTCCAGCAACGGCCGCGAATGAACTTTCCGCCTTCACCATTCGGACACAAAGGCAAGACTGAGTAATCGGATTTGTCAGGTACGCATGTCATTTTTGACTCATTATGCGCCGTCGTGGCATTCGAGATCGTATTTTAGGCAGTAGATCATACAATCCATTCCTTTTAATGATTCATATTTAAATAAAGAGAGGTTGATAGAATATTCTATATATATTCCTTAAAGATACATGCACATTTCCTTAATATCGTAAAATAATTTGTGCTAATTACAGCTTTGGCT
>NW_017299334.1:632521-635326 GCF_001594075.2 Trachymyrmex cornetzi
TTAAAAATAAAAAACATAAAATAAATTTCAGAAACATAATTAAAATACAAAATCGTAGAAATTGGTAAAAATCAGATACGACTTGTTTAAAATAAAAAATTATAAAATAAGTTTAAAGAATTTCTGAACCACAGATAATTTGCAGTAACTGTAGTGTCTTAAATTAATTTATTAACTGAAAAATTAAATAATGATTAACAAGATATTTAGTACTTTTAGCCAAAGCTGTAATTAGCACAAATTATTTTACGATATTAAGGAAATGTGCATGTATCTTTAAGGAACATATATAGAATATTCTATCAACCTCTCTTTATTTAAATATGAATCATTAACAGGAATAATAAAAATTGAGACATAATGTTGGAACATCAAAAATACTCCACGCGAATAATTATTAATTACGTTTGAAAGAACCGTGTAAGTAAAATAAGATTGAACAATTGTGCCAGAGCATTAAAATAATAAATTTTAAATAACTCTTTCTCTTTTTTATTAAAAATGCATTTTAAATACCTTTATTTCTTAAATACGATCGAGCTCCGTATATTAATATATTGAAAACTTGATTTTTTTATATTATGTGAAATAAATTGGAATCCAGTTAGTATATCGTTCGGAATTAATGAAACAACTTCTTATATCTATAAGTTTTAGCAGCGCGAGTCGTTTAATGTGATATCGTAATTACATGGTGATACATCGTGGAACATATTTGATATTATTTTATCATTTTAAATATTTCGTATTAATTGCAATGTGCTGTTAAAAGGCAAGAAGTAAAAAGAGATTTTTACTAACGTGGTTTTTTTTACATAATCTTTATTCAATTATTCGTACTTTACATGATTGTGACAAACGAGTATCGTCGTACATTTCGAGCTTTGCTTTTGGCATCTCTGGCACTTGTTCAATCCTATTTTATTAGGTGTTAAGGCGATGCTAAAGCTCCCTGTTTTACCACATTTCTATTCGGTGAAAAATCTCTGTATTGGATGTACGGATTGCAAAAGTATTATTACTTAAATTATAGTACGCGTCAACAGGACCTCAGCTGCACTGGATTTTATGAGAAAATAAAAAAAAAATTAAAAATTCACTTACTTTTGGCTCGTACAGCTGTCACCTCAGATATGTATTTGCTTGATATAAGAGTTTTAGAGTTCATATCTTGAAAATAAGCGTGCAGCTGAGGTCACATTATTGAAACGAACGATACTGAGTTTGTAGAACTAAGATTGAAAGTCTAGAAAAGCAATATTTCCACCGAATAGAAAATACGTGTATACTGATGCTTTGCGAAGACTGGGACTGTCAACAGAGCCGAAATTCCGTGTAGCAGTAGTTGCGCGGTCTTGCGATAGATGATGCTGGCATATGTTAGATAAGAACAGACGTATGCGTTTGAGTAAGACAGAATGATATATATTATATAATATAATGTAAAAACTAAATCAAAGATGTCACCACTATTATCGAATTTGGAATTAAAAGAGTCTGTACTATCGACCTTGATTGAGTTGGGTAATCGGTTTAGCATCCCCTTAAACTTAATTACTGCCATTTTTCGTCTCCAAAATTGATTTGTTTCGAAGGGATATACCTTAATCAAAGTATTATTAATAAAGTATTATTAATTAGTAATAAAGTAGAAAATGGAGGAAATTACTTTGATTAAGGTATTCATTCATCTTCCCTTCGAAACAATTCAATTTTGAAGACGAAAAACGGCAGGAATTAAGTTTAACACCTAATACATGGTTCTTTTAAACGTAATTAATAATTATTCGCGTGAAGTATTTTTGATATTCCAACATTATGTCTCAATATTCATTATCATTTTTAAATGATTCGTACTTAAATAAAGATTGATAAAATATTCCATATATTCTTTATATAAAGATACATGTAAATTTTCAATTAATATCGCGAAACAATTTACGCTAAATACAGCTTTGGCTAAAAGTATTGAATATCTTGTTAATCATTATTTAATTTTTCAGTTAATAAATTAATTTAGGACACTACTGTTGCTGCAAATTATTCTGTGCTTCAAAAATTCTTCAAACTTAGTTATGTAATGCCGATCATACGACTTAAAATAAAAAATTTTAAATAAGTTTCAGAAACTTATTTAAATTATAAAATCGTAGGAATCGGTAAAAAAATTGATACAACTTATTTAAAATTAAAAAAATAAAATAGATTCGGGAAACTTATTTAAAACGCTAATAAGAAATAAGTCAGAAGTGTAGTTATTTAAAATAATAAATACTGTAAATAACTCTTTTATATTTTTAATTTAAAATATATATACTTTAAATAACTTTATGCAACCCTTAGCACACATCTTAGTTTTGGGTACCCTTATACACGGAGAGAATTTTTTCTTAAAGTTTATCTTGAAAATATGATAATCGTGAAACAACATTATATTTCGAAGAATGTTAATGTAAATCTCTCTTATTCATTAATAAAACTACAATAAAGTATAAAATCAGTTTAATTAATTTTACTGAAGTGCACAAGTAAAAATTTTTTAAATACTGTGTTGTACCACAGCTACCATATTTTCAGTGTAAATTTTGAGAGAAAATTCTCTCCGTGTACTATATGCACGTTGAGTCATTCGTGTCCTGGATTAATTTTCATCATTTTTACAAGCATATAAAAATTATTAAACGATTTTTGCGTACGTCTATTAAGCTGACACAGCCACTTCAGCACAATCGAACGAAACCTACACAGAAATTTAGTGCTTTTTTGTTGCTAATTTGTTGCTCAATTCCCGATTTTGTTGCTCCA
>NW_017299334.1:635377-637270 GCF_001594075.2 Trachymyrmex cornetzi
TTAAGACTAAAGTTAGCACAGCCACATAAAAAAAATTTTTTTAATAAAAAATTACACATATTCTTTTTGTGCTAATTTGTTGCTAATTTGTTGCCGATTATGTTCCTCCACCCTCGACCCTTGAAAACCACTCCAAGCAACCCCGAGTTAGCACAACACCTCTAAATTGTAAATTATTGAGATATTTCGATTGATTTCGCGTCCCCGATTTTGTTGCTCACGATTTGCGATGAATCCGATTTTGTTGCTCCATCCCTGACCCCTGAAAACCACCCTTAGCAATCCCGCATTAGCACATCACCTATAAACTGTAAATTATTGAGATATCTCGATTGATTTCGCGTCTCCGATTTTGTTGCTCACGATTTGCGATAAATAAGATTTTGTTGCTCCACCCCCGACCCTTGAAAACCACCCCAAGGAATCCCGAGTTAGCACAACACTTAATTGTAAATTATTGCGATATCTTGATTTATTATGTTTCTCTGATTTTGTTGCTTCACATATGCGGTTAAAATAACGAAATTGTCTTTGGGTGGTTTTCAAGGACGGGGGTGGAGCAACAAAATCGGATTCATCGCAAATCGTGAGCAACAAAATCGGAGACGCGAAAACAATCGAAATATCTCAATAATTTACAATTTAGAGGTGTTGTGCTAACTCGGGGTTGCTTGGGGTGGTTTTCAAGGATCGGGGATGGAGCAACATAATCGGCAACTGAGTAACAAATTAGCAACAAATTAGCACAAAAAGAATATGTGTAATTTTTTATTTAAAAAATTTTTTTTATGTGGCTGTGCTAACTTTAGTCTTAAGTTAGCACAGCCATTGTTTTCTCGGAATTGGTTGGAGCAACAAAATCGGGAATTGAGCAACAAATTAACAACAAAAAAGCACTAAATTTCTGTGTAGGTTTCGTTCGATTGTGCTGAAGTGGCTGTGTCAGCTTAATAGACGTTTTTTGCATATATTTTGACATCTTTAGAAAGTATTTGCAAAATTGTATATTTATAACAAATTGTATATGCTCCTTACGGAAATAAATCAAGTGCTCCTGATGGAAGTAAATCGCGCTGAAATCGCTGAAATAAAAAAATAATCTATCAAAGCTGATAATGAAATAAAACTATAAATCTATCTATAACTGATAAATTATAAATCTATCTACAGTTGATAATGAAATAAAACTCAGTGAAGTTGTATTGCTATATTACCTATTTTGATTTAAAATTTTACTATAGAATTTTAAGTAATAATTATATATATTCTTATATTTGTGCAGTGTTTAAATGATCCACAATCATTACGATTGCTAATTATTATTTCATAAATTCAATTTTTTTTTCATACAATTTCTTTAAAAATCATTATTTATTTATTTTTAATTGGTTTTTAATTTTCGGAAAAAATATAATTTCTGACGCGTAATCAGAATGTGCTTTTATATGTTTGAAATAGTACAGTATACATAACATAAACTATGTCCTAAATACACGCTAATAAAAACGCGTTCTGAATATGTACAAGCTTATATTTTCGCAATTGCAATGCATGTTTATTAATAAAAATCTAGCAATTATTATTATTATTTTGCAGTATTAATTTTGAAATAAAGTTTTGTGATAGATAATATAAAACCGATCATAGAGGAATAAAAGTTCTTTTAAAACATGTTCTTTAATTTTTTTCTTTCAGTTTCCATTCTTTTTCTGCAATTAGCAACTATAAAATGACAATGTTTGCAATGTTATCGTAGCAAATGAGTGATATATTTGAATTTCACAGAAAATCTTTTATGCGCAACTGTTTTTATATAAAGTAAACTACATATATTTATATATGGAAATTATATAAGAAATAATACAAGTTATGTGTATGTTGCTTTATATTATA
>NW_017299334.1:637423-661509 GCF_001594075.2 Trachymyrmex cornetzi
TATATATATCACATATACATATAATTTACTTTACACATAATAATATGAAATGATATATATACATATATATACACAAATTATGTATATTACGTTTATACATATTAAAGTTTTACATGAGAAAGATATTTACATATTTTTCATGTTATTCTGTATATCCCAGTAAATAAGGATGGATTAAAATAGGTTGAAATTTTATCTATCTGAATATGTATTTTAAATAACAAAAATTTTTTTTCTTTTTATTCAATAATTGGATTCAGTTGGACTGACAAACTATAATTTTCTATTCAGAATTTTGAATTGATTATTTACGAGGTACGGAAAAGTTATTACTTTTAAATTGAAAGAGATAGAAATGTGCTCCATCCATTTCGTATAACGGAATAAATATACATTCGGATTCATTTTAACGTTCTCGAATGCGTATTTCTAAAAATCTGAATATATCTCAATCTAATTCAATCTATTCTCTTATATATAACCACACTTACTTCTATATAAACTTAACAAAAAGTATAATAAAAAGAAATATATATATATATAGTGGAATATACATATTTACAGCTACAAATTATTTACGACTCGTTTAGAGTAGTAAACGTATTTCTGAAAAATTTGAAATTTAACTTGTGAACAATGTGATATATATACTCTGTATAATTACTTTGTACAAAACTGTTTTGCTGAAAATATGCTGTTAACATACATATCATGTGCACATTCCACAGTTTATTTAACATAGATATTACGAAATTAACGTTAATAATTATTAAATATCTCGTATTCTCAGCGTTCTGATTGTCTTTATTCTTTGTTCTGCCATTTATAAAAGTAACAATATTAAGCCGATTAAAGTGCAATCAGCTTCCAAAAGAGTTACATCCGTTTCAGCAATTAAGAACTCGGAGGAAGTTGCACAAATCCTTTTTCCTTAATCAAATCTTAGATTTTAGATCCTCTCGCATAGTATCTAAAATAAAGAACAAAATAATAATATATAAGACAGTATTCGTCAGTATATTTGATATACAGCAAATATCATTAAGGGGTTATACTACCCAGGCGCACTGAAAAATGAACGTTTTTTTGGGAATTTTTTTCTTGGAAACTATTCAATGGATCATGGAAAATTAAATTTGAGGCTTTATTATACATGTTTTGAGGTATAAAAAAATTTTTATTATAACTTTTGATACAAAATGGCGTCTTGGCAAGTAAACGGAACATGTATTTTTTCCGAGGAGCGAATCTGCGTACATCATAACATTCTCCGAACAGCACCTAGAGCAAAAAAAAAATTTGTCGTTAATCTACATCAGTTTTGCTAGGGAAGTACCCACAATTATACATTTTTATCGAAAATTCGCAAATTGGCTTCAGTTTGAACTTATTTTTTCATTTTTTCGCTAAAAATAGACTTTAAATTGTTATTAACAATTTTAATTATTTATCAATCTTAAAAAGCGCGTGTACTTCCCTAGATAATTTATCTAAGAAGTTTCAGTTAAAATTTCAAGTTAATCCGACAAAAATTGAGCGAGTAACAGTGTACGCAGTTTTGAAAAATGTAGTTTTGAGAAAAACGCAGTTAAAGTTTCAAAACGTATTTACTATATGAAATATTTAAAATATCGGCTTTGCAATTTTTTTACCTTTACTCTGCTATTCCAGCACCATATAACTGTCCTTCCAAGAATTCATTTTGCTCTTCTGCTTCTTTTCTGAGCGATGTAAGGTCCTTCCGAGTGCTTTTTCGATGTTTTGATGCTGAGCGGTTTGCGGCTTTTACTCGACGTTCATCAGTTTCCATGATAAAATTGTATAATTCAGAACTGATCCTTAGCTGAAGTGTGCTCATGACATCTAAAAGTCCTCGAAAACCATCGTTGTATGTTATGGCAGCAATGTCAGTGGCGATATCAACCACTGCTTTACCGCTGGAAATTGTTTTTGGTGCAACAATCCAAACGACGGCATTGAGGCTTTCATTAGCATTTTGAGTGAAACCTCCTAAGCAACGGGAAAGAAGATCGTCTCTTGTCAAATCTTCATAAATTTTCTGAACGGCATCGAAAACTTGCATTGGCATGGTTTATGAGTATATACATCGAGAGTATGCGAGGCTTTCGCTCTTTGCCAAGAACACCAAGAATCTTTTCCTACTGGACACTTGTCGTGTTGAGGCTTTTCATCTGAAGATATTTTATGGTATAATGTAGCATAGATCTCGTTGCGCATGTTCTCCACTGAATCTGTATTTCGACGTATAGCGAGACCATAATACACACTTAATTCATCGATCAATTTACCAGTCAACTTGCCTCGACCTCCAAGATTTTTAACTTCTTTTTTTAAATTACGCAGTCTCGTTCCAAGCCTTTTTTGTACATGTCCAATACATTCTTTCTTGGTAACAGCAAAATTACCATACGGTTTGGCATCTTGAATACTTTTGAATGTTTTGCTGTCATCATCTCCGACGTAATAGGCGTATCGAACGTTATACGTGGACTCGGAACGCGAAAACATTTGCACGACTGCGTCAGGCTCCATTTTCCCTACACTTCCGCTATGATTTCATCATACGACTTTTGAAAGACCGGTTTTGGGAGGCACGTAAAGGCGCAAAATTTACTTATTCCTTGAATTCCGATACCAATAAGTCTCATAGCTAAAGTGAGCCGTCTATTTACATCGTAAGCACGACCATTAATTAAGGGGCTACTGTCAATAGTTGCATTCCCGCACTTTTCACACACAATAACAAGCTTGAATCCAAGACCACGTTTACACGACTCCAAAAAAGTCACACTACCTCCGCATTTTTTACATGCTAGAATTTGCGACAACATGCTAAAAACAGCAAGAAAATTGATGATTCAATAGCCAAATGCAGCATCCACTTCAGTATCATTTTCTGCTGTCGAAGATTTCATTTTTTTTGCTAATCTAGAAACACCTTCAGTGTCGCCTTCTGTGACGGTTGGGCGGCTTCCTATTGGCGATTCTGCTCCGACTGGCACGAGTAAAGGACCCTCTCGTCCCTTTTTTATACACTTTCTCACTCATTTTTATAGAAAACAATAAAATAAATACTACCGTAACGTTTATGAGCGCGCAACTCGGAGTAGCACGTGGAACTGTTTACTGCGTGTTTATTCGCAGTCTAACGGTTATTGTAGCGTCCAATATGGCTTCTCTGAGATTTATTAACGCCATCTATATGTATTTTGAAGAAATTAAATTGATTTGTACAGACAAAAATTACCAACAAGCTATAATACGTTTAAAATGCCGCGCGCAGGTGAGAGGCCTTTTTAAACGTTTAGGAGCGCTCGACGTTATCTCGTTAAAAATAGTTTATTGAATTTTCCCCGACAAAATAGTGTTTGCATATCATTCTTGGATAGTTTATGCATTATTTAAGCCAATAAAAAAAAATTTGAAAAAAAAAATTTGCTGGGTAGTATAACCGGGACATAAGTAACATTTATTTTGGAAAAAAATAGATTTACATGTACTGTCCAGGTCTCTGACTTCTTGACAAGTCTCTGACAAAAGTAATAAAATTTCGATCCAAAATCAATATACAGATTATCACCAACCATATGATATACCTCACCAATTGCGACTTATTCCCGATCACTTAACTGAAAAAAAAATTATGTAATATTAATATTAACATGTCTTTAATATCAAAGTATTTAATATTTCCTAGTGTGTACAATTGTTTGATCGATGAGGACAAAAAAATTTTGGCTTCTTTTGTTCTGATTGGTCAAACATAAATCTTTCAATCTTCAATTTCATTCGTCAAAATTGGTCTGTTTTCTGTTCCTACATTAGACTGTTCTAGAGACCCTTTAATCAGAGTCGCGACACGAGAACAGCCAATTTTGATCGGTTCGTCATTTTTCAGCAATTCCCGCCAATATTCGAATGTAAATATTGGCTGCGTTCGGGAACGTCGCTCGGATGCCTCGGATTCATCATCTGTCCTTAACATTTAATGTTAAACAAGGACGGATGATAAATCCGAGGCATCGGAGGCATCCGAGCGACGTTTCCGAACGTAGCCATTGTAGGAATAGGCGATGTGCGTATCGATACATTAAAAATCGTTTGCAAACTAATCTATTTTGTAAAGAATCAATTTTTCCCACCAAAACAAGCATAGAATGACAGAAATAGCGTTAATAGCAGCTCCCTGAACGCACATTTTTTCCAACATTTGTCGCCCATAATGCTCGACGTTCAACATCACGCGGAAATATTTTCATTACGTAGCCTTTAGCTGCATAATTATTGCAAAATGGGGCTGCACACCCAACCATTTTGCAATAATTTTTAATAATGTTCTAAAAGTCGTACTATAGAAAGACGTATCTTACGAAATCATGACTCACACAAGAACTATGAAGGTTAGAAAGAGACACAACATATTCCTCTCTCTTTCTTGTGATTTTGCTGAAACTAGAGACTTTTAATATAAAGAGACCGTAAAAGAGTGTCTCTAACTAGAGTTTCCGTTCCTCGTGTCGCGACTCTGATTAGAGGGTCTCTACACGACCGCGCGACAAGCAGCGACAAGATGAATGAAGGGACTTCGGATAATGTAATGCAATGGCACTGTTGAAGCTGGCAACGCTTTTCAAAAATATATTCGAGGTGACGCAACACCCGAGAAGAGAGGAAAGATACGTCCGGCTTGCTCGAATGGTCTCACGAGATTTCCAAAATTACTGCCAGTACTGAAAATGCTACAGTTTACATTACGTGCACTATAGATTTTTAGTACTGACAGTCAATTTTGGAACACAGCCAGAATGACAGGATAATCAGGGTTTCGTTCCAAAATTCAACTCTGTCAACTCGAATATCATTTTATTCTTGTTGATCACCGAATGTTGAATAAAAAAATACTCGGAATTGACAGAGTCAAGTTTTGGAACGCATCCCAGTAGGGACACTTGTGTCGACACCTTTGATCTTCGTATCGAGAGTCAGATGATCATTCGCCATGTAACATTTAAAACAGTGCCCCTCGACATTTAAAACTCGGCCGCTGAGCCTCGAGCGATAATGAGGATAGCGCGCCGGAATCAACTCGAAATGTGCATCTAATGGGTGCATCCAGAAGCACGACCGCTCACTAAGCGCTCAGTGAGCTCTTGCACCTAATTGGCATATTCTATTAGATCTAAAAATATAGACCAAATAGGTACAAGAGCTTACCGAGCGCTCAGTGAGCGGTTATGCTTCTGGATGCACCATCGACATCTAGAATGGACCGCTGATGGCAATAGTGGAGGTAGAAAGACGATTAGAGTGAGAGGCAGGAATAATAAGATCGTTCTTTCTCTGTTTACTGTTGTTTCTAACTACTGTTGGATTAACAACAACCAATCAGGCTTCAGTAAACAGAGAAAGAACGACCTTATTATTCCTGCCTCTCACTCTAATCGTCTTTCTACCCCCACCATTGCCATCAGCGGTCCATTCTAGATGTCGATGGGATGCACCTAATGGCTGCGTTCAGCAGACTCAACAGTTTTGCAACCATTTTGTGATTTTTCGCTGAGATAGGAATATTTCTTTAAATCTAAAAATAATATCCAATCAGTGCGACGAATCATAAAACAGTTGCAAAACTGCTGAGTCTGCTGAACGCAGCCAGTCGAGCACTGATTTAAAAAATCCAGTACCGAATAGAGAATATAATGCTCCATAAGTAATAATATAATCACAATTGTAAAAATTTTACAAAAACATAAAATGATGAATAAAATTAATTTAAAAATAGCAAAAACTAAGAATAAATCAAATATCAAATTTATTTAAACTTAATTATAATTATAAATAAAATATTTTTATTAGTTAACTTACCTTCATCTAAATAATTATACATAATTTTATATGTAATTATATATAAATATATATATGCAATTATACATAAAACATTTTTTCCCAGGTATTTTTAATGTACCTGCTTAAAATTTGATTCCATTACATGTAACGGAATCAAATTTGTTTTTTTAACAGAACACACATAACATAAATATAATTAATAAATATCTATATACAAATAATTAAAAGAAAATAAAACACATAAATATTATAATATTTGTTTTATTTTCTTTTAATTATTCAAATATATTTATTAATTATATTTATTGAAAAATTAGATGTGTGTCTATCATAATAATTATAAAATTGAATTGAATAATTAAATTTTATTAATTTATGTTCAAGATATTGTTATATTTGAACTTACTGCAGACATCGAATTTTTTAATGTTTCGATAATAAATCTCTTTAATTTAAAATAATCATGAAACTGTATTCGATTTGAATTTTGACCATACTCTCTAAAAGTATAAAAGAATCAGTATATTATTTCTGACTTCAATGCTATGATTATTTCAAACTAAAGACACATTTATTATCGAAACATTAAAATATTGTGACTATGGGTGCTTTTTATTTGATGACACAATCGACAACGTTGTTCTTTCTTTCTCTCCTTCTTGATTCAGAGAGTAACAAAGATAGAACAACACTTGTGTCGACTTGTATCATCAAATGGAAAGCACACCTAGTATTGCCACAATTTTAAAGCCGAATGTATCAGATGGACTAAAAAATGTACTAAACTGTATTAACTTTAAAAAGAAATTTAGTACAATTGTAAAAAGATTTAAACACATATTTAAATTAAATTTTCTCTTTAAAGAAATGTTATATATGAATTATATTAATAAAAATTTTTAGGATAAAAAAATTATATAAAGCTTACAGATGAACTTGCAGTGTAGTATAAAAATATTACTATACTTAAATATAAATCAAATTATTTTACTGCTTCTATAATTTTTGCTCTGTAATTTTATTCTGCAATTTCTATATAATTAACGGCCATTGCGCAGGTCCGCGGACGGTGTTTTTGCGCTTTTACGATGCTGTGTTTCAAATTCATCGCGAGTGACGGTTAATTTAACTCCTTCATCCGTAGATACATATTTAAATTCTGACATTCACGTAAATTCAAATTGCATTCGTTTAGTTGTGGAATATAGCTATTTATAGAATGTCCTAAAGGAATTAAGAGTGTCTCGTATGTATGCGTAAGGTCACCGACGAGATACTATTAAAGACCGACATCCTTACGGGAGTTCGCGTCCTTGTGAATATTGAAGTGATTAAGAGTTAAAAACTGATAATATTGTACTAATTTTATGATTTATTAGTTTATGCATTTATAACTCAATAATACTCGATTTTTCTTTAAAATTGAGATTTCAGTGTTGTATCATCAAAGTTTGATTATCAATAAAGATGATAATTGCAGAGAAAAAATTGTGATTTGTTTGCAATATATGGGATATTACAGTTTTACAAGTATATATATTTATTTATGGGACATTTATGTAATAAAAAATCATGAATTTAATAATGCATGAGTTAAATATATTTATGTTAATAATAGCAAATTTATATCAATTGTCGGTAATGTCAGCGTTCTTGAATTACCTCCGGGCCTTTGGGGCCCTTTTTATACCGCCGAAAATTTGTCCAGGGTTGATGGTCTTTAATAATATCTCGTCGGTGGTAAGGTATATATTTGAAAGCGTTTCTGCCATTTTTGCCTTCACGTGATTCGCCGATTTTGGGAGGAACTTGCATACTGCGCATGTTCGCCGCACGATCTTTCGTCGTAAATAAAATTCTACATCATCTTTGACGATTCACTGGGTAATTTGTTAGTTAACTAGTTGCTACTGGCGTAATTTGCGCCGCATGCTACGTTGCTGTATCCGATTTAATAATTCTGTGCACAGCGTCGCTCAATTTGTCATAATAATTAGTAATTTCATTTACAGTCATCGAGCCAGACTGCTGTGTGAGATAATACGATTTATACGCGCCATATCGCGCCGTGCATGTTTATAAATTTAACGGTATGAATACGTGCAAACGAACTGGCGGCACAACTGGTATTTTAACTTAGGATAACTCGACAGCAGAATGACGTATCGAAAAACATCGCCTTTGAATAATCGCTCAGTTTGAGAGGATCGACGATCGATCGGAGCAAGCTGTCACTTGAATGGGCAACTCCAATGCTAAAAGGAACTGTCATAATCAGCAGAGGTATGATAGTCAGGTGAGTATTGTTTAAACTCAGATCCTAACCTATAATAAAGATTTGTTCTCCCATTTGACGTTTGATAAACATCAACAGTTACATTAGTAATAATTTTCCATTTAACAAAATTAACATAATATGTTTTACATAACAATTACATTATTAAAAAATTGTAATATTAATGTAATGTTACTGTTAGTTAAATTTACTAAAAAAAATTTTTATGTTCTGATACTGTTGTGTGTTTGCATTTTGCATGATGCGTTATAGTTAAATATACGCATTTTGCATTAAAGGCAATGTTATTGATTTACAGTACAGTCTCAGTGATTTGCTTGGTGGAAGCTGCGTCAACAATGCAACAGCGCAGGCTTCTAATGAGGAAGGGAGATCATTGTCTCGTGCTTCTCATAGAAGGTAACACGAGTTAGCATTGTAATTAGTTTTCGATAACAGATTTTTATACATATTAAATATCATAACTACAAGAACTAAATTTGTACTTGTTCACTTTTTAGTTGGACTAAAGGATATTGCACTACACAGGATATTCATGGATCTTCCAAAACAGTATGGCCCATTTTACGCTCTCAGTCAATGTTCCTGCCAGAATTTCCAGTCAAGGAGATACCTCTGAAAACAGGATACATCTTCTTAGATGTAATAGCTAAGGGTGCTTATGGCAAAGTATATCAGGTGCAAAAGCAAGAAACTAGTCAGGTCTTTGCACTGAAGGTGATTAGCAAAGCCATGATTGTGGCAGAAAATTGTGTCAGACAAGCTAAGGAGGAGGTACGTTCATATTTAAAATGATATAGCTTTGATAAATATATAGATTTGACATAATATATAACAGATTTGATGTTTCATACTTAGGCAGCGATACTGAGAATGGTTGGGCATCATCCTTTCATAGTGAATTCCGTCCACAGATGGCAAGGCAGGAAGACGTTGTATATATGTATGTTTTCTATTATTACAACATTTAAATTTTAATGTGATTCTAAATAGACTGACAGATGTAAATAACATTGCAGTGATGCATTACATTTCTGGAGGAGAATTATTTTCACTAGTTGACGAGTATGGCTGTTTACCTGAAAAAGTAGTTAGGATATATGTAGCTGAAATTGCTTTAGCTATAGGTAAGAATAATTTCAACAATCAATAATGTACAAGAGTTCAGAATAATTTCAATTATCAGTAACATACAGGATCTGAAGTCTGTACTTTATACAAAAACGTGTGTTGTATATAGATTTTCTACACAATGCTGGTGTAGTACACAGAGATCTGAAAACAACCAATATTCTACTTGATGATGTTGGCCATGCTGTGATTATCGATTTTGGTCTGGCCAAATGGTTACATCGCACAGAACGAACAAACACATTCTGCGGAACACCTCAGTATATGGGTAAGAAAATGTTATATAATAATATACAATTATAATAACATACACACATACACTCCTTGTATCGTTTATTTCCTACACATCGACATAACTCAGAAAACAAAGTTTTCCAGAAAATGAGTTTAAACATTTTTATTCATTAATTTGGAATATTAACCTTAAAATGCAATTTTAGCGTAATAACTGATTGTAGAGGAATAAAAATATATTCTTTCTTTTTTTCTCTATATTTCAATTTTTTTTATATAAAATATAAAATGCACTTTTATATTATCATACTTAAGTGAATTTTTCATGATTTTTCAGCGCCGGAAATCCTAAAGAAGGAACATTATGGACAAGAAGTCGATTGGTGGTCTCTGGGTGTGTTAGCCTGCATTTTACTTACAAATAAGGTATGTGATAGATTTCAAGTACATATTTTATACCGCTTTACTACAATTATCGAGGGGGTAACCACTAGCTGAAATATTGTCCCACAGATTACATGATTTCATTTGATTATAAATAATTTTTTTCACTACTATGAAGCAATTTAGTAAAATATACGATTTTATTTAATATTATACAATGATTTCTCGTGGTTGCATATGTAATTATCGGATTATACATAGAGATTTTATATAAATTTTATAATGATTTCGAGGATTCTGTCCCACGATTACATTAAGTGGTTACTCCCTCGACAATTATCATTCAACATTATATTGCGAGTCTATCGTTTTAAGTGCACCGTTACATATCATTGCATTAGAAGAGGACAACATCACAAGACTCCGTGGCGCAACGGTAGCGCGTCTGACTCCAGATCAGAAGGTTGCGTGTTCAAATCACGTCGGGGTCAAGATAATTTTTTTTTTCGTTTTTTAATTATTTTCTTTAGCTAAACAGAGTTAAGAAATATAACAAAAATTAATTAGTTTATCGTTAATGGTCTTTTTATATCATTCGTTTTGTAAATAGTTGACTATGCATTTTACCTCAATCTATATTGTAATATAACGTAAAATTTGTGCTTTTGTATATCTACAGTTAGGAGTCACGAACTGATATTTAATATGATATTAAAAACAAATCCGTATATAATTGTAAAAAAAATATCGCCCCCGGGTGGGCTCGAACCACCAACCTTTCGGTTAACAGCCGAACGCGCTAGCCGATTGCGCCACGGAGGCATTCGACTACATCTCTTTTAAGAGTGCACTTACCGCCTATCATCTATTTCTCGCAAAATTATTTTTCCAAACATTAATTAGAAAATTAAATGAATTAAATTTTAAGTTTTAAGAAAAAAAATGCGAAATACAAATTGCAAAAGGTAATTTTGCATTTACACAGACATTTCGCTTTAATAAATTTTTTTTACAAAAGAAGGGCAATGATTTGTTACTCTACAATAATCTAGCATTGAAAAATAAAAATTCGGATTTAATAGCAGAGGAAAGAAGGCGAATGCTTCAAAAATAGCTAAACTGTACCAGGTGTACTTATTTCAAGTTAACCTTTAAAATGCGGGTGTTTTTTAAATTTTATGGCTTTTCCTTAGGTAAGATTTATTATATTTAATTATATTCTTTATATCTCAAAACATAACACTGTTTCAAAGCTACTATAATGATTTTCCAACTGCTCTATGATAATTCTAAAATTATTAAACATAAAAATGGACAAATACAATATAATATGAAAAATAGAACAGCGCTATATAGTAGCTCTCCTGTTCGGTTTTGTAAAGATTAATTGAATGGCTCTCTGATAAAATGTTGCAATTTTTAAAAAATCTTATAAAAAATATAAAAAACATGTAGTCCATGTTTGCACGATTAAACAACGTTTTTTTATTAAAATATCATTTCATAAAAATGATGGTTGCAGAATTTTTTCCAGGGAGCCCTTCAATTTCGAGGGCATTGAACGGCGAGAATGCAGAGCGATATGATGAAATGTAGAGAACAATGATAATGGAACAATCTCCGCGCAACGAGTTGCAAAATTCTTTTTGTCTCTCTTTTTCTTTCTTTCACGCCTTGACATTTCGCTGGGTGCACTCACCTTATGCACTGCAACCTTGTTTATGCCTACCTACTCAGTGTATCGCCGTGCGATCGAGATGCTCGCTCGCCCTTTGATGAATCGATGCACCAAAGGAAAATGTCGGCTTGCACCGCGGCGATGCGACATTCGCGAGCAGTTACACGACTGGTGCTCTTATGCAAGTGCATTCTCCATGGGTAGTCAATTCGTTATGGAATTGCATTTGCGAGAATAGAAAGGTATCGGCTGTGACGCCGTAAATCCGCGGATCGCCTCTCTTAGTGGCAGTTTATTGCACCCTTGGCAGAATGATACTTACAATTAGTGGGATTTATTGCGTTTTCTACACATTATGACAGTCTGAATGATTCTTCTGCTAAGTGCTAGATACTTTAATTATTTGTGATGAATTATAACCTATCTATGCAGATATTATAAAATACGGTACATACTACATACATATCTTCCCTTCTAATGACATTTTCATTTATGCTGTGTGTGCATTATGTATATAATTATCTTTATTTATTTATTTATTTGAAAGAAGGCTAGACGGTTCCATACTATCGATAGATATTTGCCTTAAAAATTAATAAGCTCTCCGTAATTGATAATTCTATGCATAAATGTAATCAATAATGAAACTCTGGACAATCTTTTAGCTTGGATACTTAAGTTGTCTACGATGTGAATGATAATTATAATCTATCTCTGAAGATATAAAATACAACATATATGTCTTCCCTTATAGTAATAATAAGACTCTAAACGGTTCTTGAACTCGAAGCCAGACATTTAAATTGTCTAGGATAAATGATAATTATATATAATCCGTCTTTGAGTATATTATAAAAAATATCATACATATCTTCTCTCTCTTCCTTTCTAAAGACATTTCGTTTGCGATATGTATATATAATTATATATTCCTTTTTTTATTTGAAAGGAAGCTCGTTTTTACGGACAGATCAAGATTTGTCTAAAAAGATTGATTAAACTTTCCGTAATTAATAATTTTATGCGTAAATGTAATTAATAACGAGATTCTGGACAGTTCTTGAACTCAAAGTCAGATATTTAAATTGTTGAAGATGAATGATAAATTTATGTCTGAAGCTATGTATATATATATATTTTTTTCTTTTTAATTGCGTTTTCATTTACACTGTATATATAATTATTTCTTTATTTATCTGAAGGAAAGTTGTTATATTATCAATCAAAATTTGCCTAAGATCAATAAATTTCTATAATTAATAATTTTATTCTTAAACGTATTTAATAATAATATCGAGTATGTTACTCAATAGTAAAATCCCATTATCTTAATGGAATGAAATTTTCGACGAAACATTTATGGAATGCAATGAAAGACACGTTTTATTTGATCTTATTGCGTAACGTAAACGATTTGTGGGTAAAGTGGGCACGGTAAAGGGTTAAGGGTCGTAAATTAAGGGGTTATTATCATTTACTCAATTCGCTGCCGGTGCGCGCTCGTTGTGCCTTGTTATTTCGTGTTAGAGAAGTGCGAAGATGTTTATCGGCTGGCGGAAGCCCTCGATTATCGTATCTGACACGGCACGTATGTACGTACACTGTGTACGTATGTACGTACTCTGTACACGCTGTCGAGAACGGCTAAGTGCTACTTCGTGAGTCACTCGTTAACTTATTACAACCGCGGCGTTGATCCTCGTCGTTTTTGCGATGCTGAAGCGCGATGTGATTGACAAATCGCTGCTTATCATGATCTAATGTTATCACACGGATCTCTGCAAATCGCATGGTTTATCAGCGAGCGATTTACGCAGTGATGTGCCACTTGCATCCATTCCTCTTGCGTCCATTCTGTCATCTTTCCACAGATGTTATCATTCACAGACGTATCATTCGTTTTCTAGATATCTTGCAAATATCTACAACTGCTTCGTGCGATCGTAACGTTCGTCGAGTGAAACTGTACTTTACGCTGTAATTCGGAAGCGACTTATAATGACTGTAGTCTAGAACTTTGAAAAGATGAGTAATTGCGTGCAATTTTAGGTATACTGTTGTACTGTTATGTTTCAGTATACTCAAGTCATACTGTTATGCAGAGAGATATACTGTTATATATCAAAAGAGTAATAGTAATCTAATCCCTTTAGTTAAATAACATTTTGTTATTTTTAACTTTCATGTGTGTTAAAATGTAAATCAGTTTCTCGATTAGTTTCTTAATTAGTTTCGAAGTAAATATTTATATTAACGTATGCACTTAGTAAATAACAAATCAAATTTGAATAAAATTTTATACATTTTCTCAAGTTCGAAATTGTTTAAGTTCATTGTTTAAATTAACGACATATTGAGAAGGAGCAGTGGCGATCTATAGAAAAATGATTAAAAATAATTTAAATTAAATAATTTGACTTGAATTTAACAGTGTATTAATAATATTAAGATATATTACGAAAGATATTACGTATTATAGAAGAAAATTACGTATGATTGTGTACAATACCGATCTCGGAAGTCTATTTTCGTTTCAATATATCGCTTGAAAAATATCTGTTTATGTAAAAACTCAGTAGAGTCCCGTAATTATGATCATAAAATTTTATACTTTTGCACTTCTGTATTATTAAAATCTGAAACTTGAACTTGCTCGTGAACGAGCACGAACGATCCATAAATGGGCGATTGGTAGTAACACGAGGCCGTCGGGAGATTCATAGTAATAATAATAATTATTATTATAACGATGATGATAGCAATAATACAAATAATAATATTAATAATAATAGTGGTATTGGTACTAAATCGTAATAATAATCAATAATAATAATGACACATGTATCTCTAAAAAGAAGACAGAGAGAGTCGAACTACTTACTATTATAGTTTATCGGGATGAGCTTATCGGATGTTGTAGTGGTGTGTCATTCTCGGATGGGACACAAGGGATGGGGGTTCCATAAAGGGAATGAAAGATATTGATCGGGGGGGGGGGGGGGGGGGGGAGGAGCTAGGCCGAGCTGGCATTCCGTGATGGACCGCCGCGTGTTCTCCGTCTGCCGTCTCGCGATGTCCACCGGTACGCCGGATCACGGGCGTCAGATCACCATGTATCGAAGATACGATCGATACACGGTGTCATTCGCTCATGTGTCGCAGCATCCGGTAACACGCGATCGTCCTGCGCTCCCGGAGATGCGCTACCGAGATCGTAGTGCGCCGTCGAAGATCGGATAACCCTACCCTATAGAAAGATCGATGGGGTCGATGGGATCGCTCTTTCGCACTCTCTCTTTCTCTCTCTTTCTCTCGCCCTCTCTCTCTTTATTTTTCTCTTTCTCCGTCATTCACACTGTGCAGTATTTTCACATTTTCTGGGTTTATCGCTGAGAGTGCTTCTTACTCTGGCATTCGCATTCTCGCTCTTTCACAACATACACACGTATGCACACACATCCACACACACACACACACACACACACACACATACATCTTTCTTTCTCACTTCTGCTCCAGTTTTCTCGCGACGAACTCGTGCCCACGTCCCGGTGGCTAGAGACGTCGATGCCTGAGCTCGTCCCGAGGAGCAGTTTACTTCCTTCTTCTTCTCCTCGAGATGATGCTGCTGCTGCTGTTGCTGCCGCGCTGCTGAGGTTACTCATCAATCAAACCCTCCCCGTGCCAAGATTTACTGCTCGGGTTTCGGGAGCAATTCCCCCAGCTTCGGTTTGGCGTTATTCTGCTCCTCGGAAGACTTTTCCTCCTCACTGCTCTTGGTGTCCTCCTTGCTGTCTTCGGAGGACTTCTCTTCGGAGGAATCGTTGGAGCGTTCCTTCACCTCTTTAGCGATTTCCTGCTGTTGCTGTTGTGGTTGCTGTTGTTGGGCCAGCTGCTGCTGCTCCTCAGCGGCCGGAAGGTCCGACTTGGCCTGAGGCTGCTCCGGCGCTTCCGCCGCATCTCGCTTGATCTGGCTGGACTCTTGAGGCTGTGCGGGCTGTTGTTCCTTGGCCGCTTCCACTTGCTGGACAGGAGAATCGGCGCTCTTCGGTTCCTTCTCGGCCTCCTTCTCAGCAGCTACCTCAGCTACCTTCTCCTCGCTTTTAGCCGGTTCCTCGACTTTGACAGCCGGCTGCTCGGCGGGTGCTGTCTCCAGCTGCTCGCTCTTTTCAGTCTTCTCGCTCTTCTCAGCTGGTTTCGGTTCCTCTACCGGCGCGGCTGCTTGCGCTGCGTTTTGCTCGACCTCGGCGACAGGCGCGGATTTCTCCTGCAGCTGAACAGGTTCCTGAGCGACAGGAGCTGCAGCTGCGGCGGGAGCTGCTGCAGCGACGGCGGCGGGCGCAACGGATTCCTCGGCATCGCGAGTCACACGGTCGGGCTTGTCATCGATCTTGGCGTGGGCGAGCGAGTGACCTTCAGATTCCTTTGGTAGTTCGGCTTTCGATTCAACTTTCTTTTCCTCGGTGGCGGCAACCGCAGGAATTTCCTCTTCCTTTTTCGCAGCTGGCTGCACTGGCTCCTCCAGCTTCTTCTCCTCTTTCGGCTCTTCGTTAACAGCGATCTTCTTTTCGGCAGCGCCATCAGCGCGCTTCTCGATGGCTACAGGCTTCTCGGCCGCAGGTTCGACTGCCTCCGCGCTTTTACCTTCGACGGCTACGTTTTCCTCCTGAAAAGCATATTAATATAAGATTAGAGGATGAAGCTTAATTTAAGAATGGTATAAAAGAAGAATAAAGTGAAAAAGATCAAAGAAAATTACTTAATTAGGGGAACACACACACACACACACACACACACACACACACACACACACACACACACAAGAAACCTACTTTTTTTTCAACTGGGATTTCAACTGGTTGTTCCTGCGGCGCGATCTGCACAGACTCTTTCGTCTCGGATGCCGCTTCTTTGAGGGTCTCTGGCTCTTGTTTCTTCTCGGTGGCCAACACTTTCGGCTCTTCCTTCTCCTCGAGCTGTTCCTCGGAGGACTTGGGCTGCGCCTGAGCTTCCTCGGATACCACTGCTGTTGGCTGCTGCGGTTGCAATGGCTCGTCCTGCTTCGTCTCGGCCGGCTGGGCTTCGTCGCTAGCAGATTCGCTGCTCCTTACGGCAGGTTCGTTAACCGCAGCGGGTTGCTCAGCCGCTGGTTGGCTAGCTGCTACAGGTTCCGCGGGTACGCTGCTCTGCACAGCCGCCTCCGCCGCCTTCAAAGATTTCACCGCGGTCTTCTCATCAATTGGCTGTGGAACGTGGCCCTCGTGATGATCGGCCACTGGCTGCGGAGGGTGGCCCTCTTGATGATCGGCCACTGGCATGGCAGCGATCATTTTCAGCCCCAAGAGGCATACCATCGTTACCACAGTGAATTTTATCATTGTGATATCTGTAAAAGGATGTTCGATATTAGATATTCTTGTTGCTAAAACATTACATCGTAGCATTGATAAAATCTTAACTTAATTCTGTTAATTTACATTATATCGTTAAGAATTGCAGAAAAAGTATTTAATCGATGGCTTTAAATATCTTTGAATATAAACATCGCGCAATAAGTCTTTTGTGATTGCAGGAGTCATCTTAAGGTTTTACTTTCTTAATTAATTTTATAATTAGTTGTACGTATTTTCATGTTAATATTTATTACGTTATCCGTAAATGATGAAAAACGATCATTGCATGACAATGACATCGTAAAATAAATATGTTTTTATATACATTCATAATAAAATTTATAAAAATTATTGTTGGTTATAGGCGACTTACATATATAATATGTGTGTTACAATTAAGATTAAAAATTATGATGAGTGTTACAATTATTTTTTATCTTTCTATCTCTAACGAAATTCGTTTGGATCCACACTGAGAAGACATTGAGACGCGCAATCTTCTAGTTAGGCAAACGGACGTGAGGACAGGCTGTCAGCGTGACAGCTCGGCCTGAATGGCCGAGACGAATGTATGAATGGGCCCGGTTGTAGATCGCGAGACGAAAGGACAACAGCTATGATTGTTAATGAGAGGAGGAGAGCTGTGGAGGGCCTCGAGGGGAGGAACGGTAACGTCGCGCTGGATGCCGGTGAACACTACTATCGGGACTGTCGCGAGAGAGAATCGGCAGGAAGGAGAGGGACGGGTGACATTGAACCGAATGCATCGAATAAGGCGAACATTATGGAACTAATGACAGGATGCGTGCCCCTCACGCTTGTTATGTGCTTGCGTTTACGGCTTCTCCGCACGTTCAATTTTTCTCTCCGTAAAATGCAGAAAAAAACGAGAAAAAATGGTTGTAACGTCTTGCACGGACTTTTGTTGTACACGAGGTGAATGAGACGTTAAGGACATGGATCTCTCATACCTCAAAGGAAGATTTGCATAAAATGTGTGGAAATCGTGAATTTTTGAGTTAAGCGCGCGAACATTTGAAAATAATAAGTCTTATCATTAACCCTTATAATTTTTAGCAGATCTTACTTTAACGAATACTATTTTCTAAAATTTTTAGAATGAATTTTTATCATTCTGAAGAGTAAAATCTTGCTCTTAAAGATTGAAAATTGAGCCACTATTTTTCAAGGCACTTAAAAAAATTTAGAAAGTATAGATTTGCGTTTGTAATGTATACAATATATTGTTTCCAATGACGGATTTATGTCCGTTTCCATCAATATAAGATAATTTCAGTTTACCTTACTCTTTATTTTATTTTTTTTAGAGCTAAAAGAAAATGAGCAAGAATTGGACTAAAATTAAAGTTAATTTATATTGACAAAAACGGACATTAGGTTGATAATGTTCGTTTTGTGTTTTCTGCGAAGCGTATGGATAATAAATTTATATCGCAAACTCTACTTTGTGTACATTTACGTTGCAAAATACATCGCGCGACACTAGACTATTCTGCGTTCGCGAGTAGGTGTACATGAAATAGGAGACAAACGACGCGGTATTTACGCATCATCAAGTTGGTGCGCCTAGATCGGCATGCATTAAGCTCGAGTTAAGCGTAGTCACTCTGACAGAAGCAATCGCTTTTCCAATCTGTCTTTTTGCGTAGCTATCGTCGATTAATCAATTCATCAATGAATTCGACGATCAAAATATTATTAAATTGCAGATCACACTTAATTTTTAATTTTGCATCCAATTATGAGTCCTAGTACTGATCAAAAATCATGAAACAATATGGAAAAAATGGTTTTACTGAAACATCTGAAAATTCAGCTAGATACAAATCTGAAAATAGTTTTGTTTGGATCATCAAAGTACTTATGTATAAGGATACTTAAACTGGTTGAAGAATGTTGAACTTTTTTGCAGCATTGCTATCAACGTTTAAGCGTTCTATATAATTATTTTAATGGTTCTCATCAAAATATTATTTTCAGTTCAGTATTTGTATCTAATTAAATTTTTAGATACTTCAGCAAAGCCGTTCTTTCCGTGTATTCCTAGAACAACTTTTTGATGATATGCGAATTAAAAATTCATAAGTCACATAGAAGTATAATAATTCTGCATTAATTAGCTATAACTGGAAAAGTTATGAGGCATATATTATTCTCGAGTCGCGTACGGCATAACGATTCAAATTGCTCGAGAGCGGGGGCTGCGCTCGTCGTATGCCTCCGGACGGTGGAAACCGTCCGGTTGTGGCAAACCGGAATACACTGAGAGTCGAGAGGGATGGCGAGAAGTGGCGACAAAGACGGGAACAACGAGGCGTAGTTACGGCGAACAGCGAACGGGGCGGGAGGTGGCAAAAGGATCCAGTTTTGACGATAAGATCGAGAGGGGGGTTTTCACGTTTGGCAATGCAATTGCGGCCGGTGCAGCTATTACGTTCTTGCTGAAGCCGACCGTCTTTTTGCTGTAATATCATATCGGCGGTATCGCCGAAATTGCTTTGGCGTCACGACAGAAAGCGACAGAAATCGAAACTGCTCTCCCCTCTCGCTTTTGCCCAAGAATCGCAATACGCTTTCGCGTGAAAGTGGGAACTGTCCATATTGCAAACTGGGACTTCTTTTTATCTGCAATTGCATAAACTGATTTTGATCTCCATGGTAATTATACTAATTACCGTAACCGTAGTTGCTTGCTTGTTTTGATAGATAAAATAGATAGGCCTGTTCATTTTATATCTATTTCTATCAATGTGAATTAACTGTAATCTCGATTTTTTTTTATTTACTCTTTACTTTTCATCTTTTTCTAGTTCTTATAATTAGAAAAACATAAAAGATAAGTTAAACCGAAATTAAAGTCAATCTACATTGATAAAAACGAGCATTAGCTAAACTTGCTGACAGTTTATCTTTTCTCTTTTTCTCTCCACGTGGAAAGACAAATTCTACAAATAGCTAAAAAAATATAGGCCTACATTGTAATTTGCGAGATTCTCGATGCGAGCAGCTGAAGTATAAGACCCTGCACACAATGGAGGAATATTAGGAATAGATATAAATATTAAGATTTCAACCATAAACCGTGTATTTCGATGTAACTAATTTCTGATAGGGGTTTCTCTGATTTGAAGAAGTCTTAACATTTATTCCTGTTCCTAATTCCTTCTTTCATTATGCGTAGCCCTTAAGTCTCCAAATATTAGCGTGGAATTAATTAAGTTCACTGCGGATGTAATTACACCGGATGTACGACGGCGGCACGTAGTCGCAATAAACTTAATTGCGAGGCAATTCAAGTACCATTGCCGTTGACTTATTGTTCGCGCATCACACAGACGTGTCTGTTAATTATTTCCTACACTACAGGTTACGCGAGGACGAACGACAGACGCGTGTTTATCATGTCTGTCGATGTAATCTTCTCATAATATAGATAGACATAATATAGATAGTCGGAGGCATTGCCTCCTCTCTATTCTATGCCTATATTGCCTACATTACTTCTTTTCTTTATTCTCCTTCTCTCTATTCTTTCTATTCTATGAATCTTCCACTCTCCATACAATCTTCGAAGGGAGGAAATGATGAAGAGAGAGAAAAAGCAGAAGGAAATCACGATGAGGATGACGCGCGTTGAATTCGCACCGCGAATACAGATAAGTGCTCGGCGGCCAGGTCGATAGACGCAGGAAATGCCTGTGAAAGATGATGGACGCCGATTACCTCATCAAGATCATCAGAGGTGTAATAATGGTACTACACTTACAAAGAAGTGTCGCGCGCTTCAACGTCAATGATTGTAGCCTTCTACTCTTCTCTCTCTCTCTCTTTCTCTTTCTCTCTTTCTCTCTTTCTCTTAGCCTTTCAGCTCTCGTAGCCTTTTCTGATTGCGACGTGTTGAAAGAGCGGCGTCCGCTCGTCTAATTTGAAGCCGCGAAACTCCCGTTTAATTCGTAGTCGTATAAGATCCTTACTCATATAAGCGCAAAAGTTCACGAATTTTGTTCCTCTTAGATTCAAGCTCACGTGAATCTGCTTCGTCGTGATGCGAGGAAGATTTTCGGGGTTTCGCGGAGTTGATTCTAAACAGAGATTCAGTGCACGTTTGACGTTCCATCGATTGCGAGATGTGCCGGGGAAGATGGTTGCCGGTTGGCGACCTCGAGTCAACGTCGTCGCGGCGCAGGTAATTCGCAGATTGACAGATTAAGCCGGCTAATTACGGGGCGGGAAGGAACGCGAAATTACGCAAACGTGCTCCTTGAGAAATCTACAAATTATGTGTATAACGACGACGGAGCGTGGCACGCGAGCGACGTGCGTTTCCTCGCTTTGACCTCTTAATTTCTCTTTATTAACCCTTCAGCCGCGACGCACATCCAACGAGAATTGGAATACTTGTAATGAAATTTCGAGTTTTTGATAATAAATTTAGTCGTTACTGTGCAATCGCAATGCCTTTCTACCTTGTTTGCCGGTAATTTGAAATAAAAAGGTATTCTACGTGCAATGTGTATGAATGTTGCAAGAGAGAATTGATATAAACTAGATAAGATATTTCGTGTTATAACATTAGATATGTTCGAATGTATTGGAAATTAATAGTTATCGTAAGAAACATAATATAAATTTTGATGACTAATGGTATGGATTTAATCCTGCTATTCTGTTCAGGTTTATTTGATGCAATGTGTAATTTATTTTCTTGAGTTTTATTTAAAAACTTTTTTTTCTAGATTATATATATATATATATATATATTTGATAACTTTGTTAACGTAAGATCTTTTTTCTGTGAAAATTTTGTATTTTTTAGAATTTTTTAATCAAATGGACCTAAACGACATGTAAGTATAATAAATTTGAACAGATCAGCATTGACATCGATAATGTTAAATTTATGATGTAAGAAGACCTTTTTACATCATGATCAAATTCATGTCAAAATCACATCCACGTTTTTTAGTGTGTAGTTCAAGAGGACGGTTTAATGGAATGGATCGCAATACATTTTTGCAGCGAAGAGAAGGGCATTTGTCGAAGCGTCGTTCGCTATTTCGAAAATCCGCATTTGCCGCGCCCCGACTAATTGAACGGACGGATACAAGCGCGGATGGCGAACAATAGCATTATCGCGCGCGCTCCACTTTCAAAACTATCCCTGTCGCCGCGTCGCCGTCGTCGGCACCGAGTCCTACGCGTGTTGCGAAAGAAATACTTATAGCTGCGAGAAAAATCCCCCGTGCACAAACATGAGGCTAATAATCGTGCCAAGTCCAACCAACCGCGTCTGTCGACCGCACATGTCACTGCGACTTGAGATTTTATCGAATGGTCTCGATTATCGGTGCTCACCGGAATCTATAATGTACCTCGTTTTTGAGCTAAACTGTGCAGATAGACGGCTTCATGTAGGGTTTAAAAAATTAATAAATCGATGACGTGTCAGGAGTGAAAAAGAGTTCCACTTAACGTTTACGTGATCGATTATATCGAAGAGGGTTACTCGCGGATTCGCGCGATGCTAGTATCCAAAGATCGTTCGACGAAGGAACCCTTTGATCGATCGATTAAAATATCGAGTCATGTAATCCGTGATGGTCAACAGGCTCATTGGGGGTTCCTGATCGAAAGATCGTCTCTTCGCCGCGGAGACGCGCGGGTTTCTTCGGTCGAGGTGTAGTAGAATTCTGCGAAAGAAAGAAATGGAACTGTGTACTCACGTATTTTTCTCTCCTCCGTGGAACGTGGAACTCTTGCCAGTCGAATCGACGTCGGGCACAGCGAGACGATCTCTTCTCGGCTTGTCTTGCTCCTTGTCTCGCGGATCGGCTCTCACCGGTTCGCGCGAACTTCGCGGTCGATCGGAGAACGAAAGAAAGAACGCGGGGGAGGTTCTTGTCTCTGTCTCTCCTTCTCTTGTCTTCCCTCTCTTTTTTTTTCTCACGCGCGTGCGATTACGCTCGTTTGCAAAGGACCGTTGGTGATCGGGATGAAGGTTGGGTCGTGTGTCGAGATGGAATCGCCGGGGCCCCGCTTATATACCCATTTACCCACCCGTGCTGACAGCCAGGATCGTGCAAGGGGGCCCCGACCCACCTCGCCGATCGAGCTACCGGGAGGGGCCCCTCTTTTAGTCTTCTCTTCGCCCTTCTTGGACTCTCTACCTACCTTATCTCCCTCCTTGTCCTGTACCTTCTCTCTTTTTCTTCCTCCTACACCGCTTCTCGCATTTCTGCCTCTCTCTCTCTCTCTCTCTCTCTCTCTCTCTCTCTTTCTCTCTCGCTCTCGCTCGCTTCTGCCTGTTCTTGACTTGTTCGCCGATTTCTTCGCTCCTTTCTGTTCCGGACCACGATTATGCCCGGCACTTCATGCCCGGTTTATCGAGATGATCTTCGCCAACGGATTCATAACGTGGCTCGTGTTGTGCTGACCCAATGGGATCACGCCTTGAGCGAGCTTAATCCTTTAACTGCCAACGTTGTACTGTATGTTCAGCTAGGAGCGGGAATTTCGTAATAAATGGCCGACTAAGACTTCCTATTATTACTTCGTAGTCATTTGTACGTTATCTCAATTTATATAGAGTTAATTAATTCACATGATGTGCTTGATTATCTAAAACGACGTAGTTAAAGGGTTAAATTATTTATGATATCGAATGGTGAAAATAATAGTATGAAAAAATTAAAAATACATTATATTTTTCGAGAGGAGATGCCTGTAAGTGCCTTATCTGGTCACAATTAAAACTTATAATTAAATATTACACTGTTAGGAATGTTCTTAAATTTTATTAACTTTTAAGTTACACAAATTAAACTTAATTACATTAAATTTAATGTGTTTATAATTAAAAAGTATATTTGTGTTCATGTACATAAAATTTAATGTATTTTTCACGAAAATTTATGAAATTTAATGTACTTTTCATAAAATTTGATTAAAAGTACATCGAATTTCATAAATTTAATGTACACGTTCATTACATTTAAGTAACTTAATTTTCAGTTAAATCATTCATTACTTTTAATTTCGTTCACGACCTTCATGTACGTGTAAAGAAAGCTTGTGGCTACAT
>NW_017299334.1:662516-672984 GCF_001594075.2 Trachymyrmex cornetzi
TGAATAGTGGCATACTTGGCACTGATATCAGTGATTATCCATTGATTCAGATTTACAGAGTATATAATTAATACACAAACTAAATCTTTTTATGAATATATAAAGAAAAAGAAGGAAATAAAAATTTTCTGCATTTAGAATTTTCTATTCAAAAATTAATTTGTTTGACCAAATATTATCGACTAAAGAAATAAATAAACATGACTTTCTCTCGTACTAGATATTCATAAGTGCAAATTTTTATTGATTTGCATCGTGGATTTATTATGATTCGTGTCACGCCGGAAGGTTCGTGCATCATTTTACGCGTCGCGAATATGTTGCGAACTCGATAAACTATGCGCTACCAGGTAAATTGTTTTATCTTCGTCGCTGTGATTCATCGAGGAACGCTCGATGAGTCGTGTATACGCGTGTGACACACGCGCCAATGCGTACGTATGTATGGGCTATTATGTAAACTGTTGTTTTACATGTAGTTCCTTCTCGTATGCTTCCGACGCAACAGTTCCTCATCGAAAATTAATTTGTTGAAATGTGTTTTGCCAAAATATCGATTCAATCGATAGTTCACGAATTAGACTCGAGTTAATCGAACTCAGTTTCTATCAGAGATTATCACTATCAATACTAAATCATTTACGTTCTAATAAAATTGAATAAATTTCGTGATAACAAATAACTGTTTATATTTATATAAATCAAATTTAAAAAATAGATTTTACGGAAAATGTTCAAATAGAAATTCTGCACGGAAACAATGGTTTTCTTGAAGTATGTACAAATTTAGCTAGATATAGACCTGAAAATAATTGTATATGTATACAATAAGACACTCAAATTGATTGCTAAATTGTTACAACTTTTTCTACATAAGTATTCTATATAAGTGTTCTGCATAATTATTTTGATAATTCAGAATGCTTAACTGCTAATGACTATGCTTTAAAAAGTTTTAACATTTTAGCAATTAGTTTTAGCGTCCTATATAGTTATTTTGATGGTCCAAACAAAATTATTTTCACATCTGTGTTTAGCTAAATTTTTAGATATCATCTCAAAACCGTTCTTTCTGTGTAACTGCTATGAAAAAATTATGCATGTAAACTGAGCTACAATTAGCCTTATTACACAAAGATCTTTTATTCAAAAGAAACTGATAAACCGAAAAAAAAATTGTATTAAATATTTATTTTTATCTATATTGAAAATAATTATTATATAATTATATTGAATGTTTATTCAATATTTAATTTTTTTTTTCATTTAAATTGTTTCAAGTTTTTTAAATTTTCTCCGAATATGCAAAATTTGATGGTTTATAAAGATTTTTTACGATCCATATGACTTGTATTTAATAATTACCATTTTTACACTATTTTTTAAACAACATTGTTTTTGGTCCATCTCACTCGATCTTGCTAAATTTACTCGAGGTTACGGTTGGGATTTAAACGTGATTTATATGATTGTCGTGGCCATTTAAACTGCACCCCTTTCGCATATTTATGACTCTTGCATTGTCCAAAATTTACGATAAAATAATGCACTGTGGTATTTCCTATTTATGACTCGTGACATTTGCTTAATATTCGATTCTGATCACGATAATGTTGTCAGTAGTTTTCCTCTATCTTTATCGAGTACACCAAACTGGAAGACCCGTTATACGCTGATTTTTTTCGTAGTCGATACGGTGATTTTGTTTTATGTTCGTGAATAATTAATATGTAATTTAAATCGTGAATTAATTTTGACTGTGTATTATATCTTATCCAAATCGAGATCGATGACCTTATTTATTCACTTCTGTTGCATCATAAAACTTTGGCAAACTTCAAATTATTTCTAATGCTTTGTAGAAACAGGAAACGTATAAGGTGGAAAGAAACGAATTTTGTGTTCTTTTGCAGGAAAAGCATCAGGTATTTTGCTTCTCGATTAATGGCGCGACTTAAGTTTCTTGAGAATACAAATTATAAATATTTTGTTATTTATAAAAGTAATATTTTTAATTATCAATTTACTTCTTTAGGAAATTATAAACTATATCTATTTTCATCTGTCCAAAAGTATAATTCCGCTCGCAGGTTAAAATTAGAATGTAAAATGCATTCTTTATTATTATTAGTGCTCTTCTTGATATATCGTTTTGTAGTACCGTGCTCTCTTCCTGGATTCTCACAGTTGTTAGACGTTGGCTGCTTTACAACTAGCTATTTTCAACCGTTATATACCGTTAGATTAATATGCATTTATTCAGTTTTTGTTTGCAAACAAAATAGATTCTTTACGTTTATATGTAGGTACTTCTGTGTATAGCCAATATGTTTAAAACAAAATCTTAATTTAAGATTAAATATTAATCTTGTTAATTTTTTTAGCTCCAAATAAGCTTGTAATGAATTATTTTACATATTTACTAAGAAAAAAAATCAATTCTATATATAAGTTTATAAGACTATTTTATACGGGATACTTTATATTTTATTAATATATTATAAATATATGTTATACAATTTTTTTGCTTATTTTTAAAAAATAAAATTTTATGACAAAAAGAAATGAGATACACTGCTTTGAATACTAATCTTATTCGTTTACGAGATTGTAAAGAAGATTGATCGTGACAGTAGATATGCTGCCGGGAGTCCCGGTATAATTCGTTTCTGGTATAATTATTGCAATGCTGATGATTACAGTGTAATCGCAGTTCTCTGAGGAAAAATACGCACGTATATGTTTTTACATTGGTTTTTATGGCGTTCTAGGCGCCGTTCCTTCGCCTTGTCTCTTTAACGGCGCTAATTGCGAATGACGTCCGGCTCCGCGTGTCACGTAGAGGCTGGCAAATTTTGTGTATTAATTCCGGAAAGCGTCTTTACGCAAGCATTTGAAGGACGACGACGACGCGCGACGGTAAAGATGATTCGCACAAGACACGAGGTTAAAAACGATATTCTATTTAAATTATCGAATTGGGACAAGGATATCAGGTATATACGAGGAAGACTGATATATAGTTAGAATTCTATGAGATTATTAAAGATTCTCGCGAATGATTGAAGCCTTCGTCCATAATTCCGCATAACTAATATTAATCTCGGCACTCTTGAATTTAAAAATTTAATAAATAAGTATGTCCGACAAATGTGAGAGTCAGACACAATCAGTAGGGCGCACTTACATCTATTATCAGTTACAATCAATCACAAAACTTCAAAGATTTCGAGTCATTTTTAATTCAGTGATTATAACAATATAAAATTCTATCCTAACAATTTTAATTTATGAATTAGAAATATAAAAAAATTAATACATTGTGTATAATAAAGAATCGATTGCTCTGCTACGTTAAATATTGTATTAATTTTTTTCAACGCACACAACACATACGGAGAAAAAAGATATATACCATCTGTATTTTATAGTTTTATTCGGCAACACATATAAAATAAAAACATTTAGAAGATACGCAGAAGTGCAATTATAAATCTAATAGCGCAGTATATATAACGCTACTACATTTTTTCATATTTAAAATGATAAAAATTTCTTGAAATTTCTTTTAACAGAAAAATTTACATATTCCTTTCTTTTGCGACCTTCTGCGCAGTGTCATATTGCACGAAAACCTGGAACTCGGAGTATGCGAAATTCCCGTTAAATTGATCCGTCACATCACTTTGCCCTTTCGTCTCATTCATCCCCGGTGAACAATGCCGATTGGCACAGACACGATTTTTCACAGTCCAGCACACGCATCGAGGACATCGCTGGTGCGCACATAAAGTCGGAACTTTATTACCTTATATAAGGTAAAAGGAGAACCGCCGTCTGCGATATTCCACACTGAGAAAAAAATGCTGTTGATTCAATTAAAGTCTGTATTACGGGCTGTCACTAACATAAGTGATTAGTTCTTGTATATTTTTATTGACATAAAGGCATAAATTATTATTTCAATAATAAGGCCTTATGTCAATAAAAAATATACATGAACTAATTACTTATGTTAGTGATAGCCCGTAATACAGACTTTAATTGAATCAACAGCATTTTTTTCTCAACGCACAGAAGCAAGGATTTCGCGAATAAGCCTGCTTGCCGTCTGATTTTCATTACGTACAATGATCTGTTCCGCATTGTTTTATATTATCCCAATGTTTTTTCTTGACTGGAAAATTTACAAACGATATCTTTTTATGATTGTTTCGCGATCACAAAAAATTTTCCTTAACTGATTCAGTTACGTGTGCGACGTTGATAATCAACTTGTTAAATAATCGTCTGGTCGGTGATGAATCATGAACTGCCAATAAGATTTAGCAATATCTTAACGCGAAATGCGCCGAGGATACTGTTATAGTATCGATCTAGGCGATTTGTGTTACTGAGTCGTGAACAATTTGTAATAACTTTTATATTTATCATAACATCAATGTTTCAATACAATTATGTTCATAAACGAACGCACAATATAAATAAATCCTTAAATTACGCAGCGATTTAAAAAATCTTATTGTAACATATCGATTGGCTATTCTGTCTTATACTTACTATTGAATCATTTTTTAGAGCATTAATTAATTTTATTCTTTTCTTACATGGAAATAACAGTTTTGTCAAGGTATCTAAAAATTAAAATACAAATATGAAAATAATTTTATTAAATTATCAAAATAATTATGTAGGACTCAAGCGTAATACGTAAAAAAGTTTTTTTGACATTCTAACAACCAGCTTGAGCGTCCTACATAATTATATTTTGATGGTCAAAAAATAAAAATTTTTTATATCTATATATAGCTAAATTTTTATTTCAGCAAAATTATTTTTTTTATAATAGACAAAAATATAGGAGTATAAAACGCAGGTCATAAGGCGCAAAAGATACAATTTTAAAGTAATTATAATTATAAGATTATATTATTTTTATCTATTGTTTATTGTTGAGAATCTATTATTATTTATTTTTTTTTTATCTACATATATTACAATACTTTGTTACGGGAATAATTCTTTTGCGTGGGAATAATTTGCGATAGATAACTAATTGGAAAATTCCATTTTACAATCATCGTTGATTGACATTCAACATATACGGTTGGATAATTTAACTTACTTTAGACTGTGCAACATCTCGTTTACGTCAACTCTCATTGTAAGCCACGTGCAGTGAGAACCGTGTATGCGTCTCTATTCACCTTTGGCAATCATGCGTGTTCGATTAACGACCGGTGATTCTTGTTTAATCACGATGAATCACTGTTGATCAACCGATACTGGATACACCGATCGTTAAGAGTGAGGCATCGCTAAATCCATGCGTCCTTCGCACGTGCAACGCCCCGCGAAGAACGTTTGCCCCGTACGACCCCTGATTTATGCATAGCTTTCGTTAAATCGCTATGCATGTCGATGACTGACGATCTTCTGGCATGCGACTTGATCCCTTTGTTTATTTACGAAGAAAATCGCGCGGTACCGTTGCGAAGACGGATCTCTTCCTCTTCGCGAGAAGATGAACATATACGAAGTATGAAAATGCGAAGTATGAAAATGCAAAGTATGAAAATGCGAAGACGTCGAAGCACTGAAGGATACGATTGTGAGGAGGATAACTTCTATTGCGTCCTGTTTGCTCGGGCAGCATATAACGTGCACTTCTGCAAGTCTATAGCTTCCTTTGCTGGGGAAATGAAAAATTCTAAAAAGGTTCTCATATCTCGGTAGCTCTCATATCCTAGCTCCGAGGATTTTCTTATACAACTGCAAGAGTGGTCCTGACGAACGGTCCTTCGACGCGCTGCATTGTTTACGCGAAGTAAACCTTACGTTTACTTCGATAGGTATCGGTCTTTTCTTCGCTCGAGGGTATGATGTGAAGATTAAATAAAAGACATATAAAAGCTTGTTTAGCTCATTATATGCAAAGCATTAATAGTAAAAAATGATTAGAGAAATGAACAAGTAAAGATATAAAAAAGTAGAAATACAATTTATTCATACATTAATAAATATAAGAAACGCACAGAAAAAACGTATAATTTAAATATTTAGCTGGATACCAGATATAAAAATAATTTCGTTGATGAACTATTAAAATAATTATATAAGATACTCAAACTGATCTCTAGAACGTCAAAATTTTTTCTATCATTGCTCATCATGAAGTTGAGTTTTCTACATAATTATTTTAATGGTCCAATAACATTATTTTCAGATTTATATCTATTTAAATGTTTAAATAATTCAGTAAAATTATACTTTCCGTGTATGAGATTTATATTTTGTATTGATTAATGTATGAATAATTGCATTTACTACTTTTTAGTATCCCTATTTGCTCGTCACTCAGGTCATTCTTTACTTAAGATTCATTTTCACAATATATGGTTACCTAAAGATTAAAAGTTACCAACAGATTCATCAATGAAATTCATTCATGAATTTCTTGGTTACCTTTAATCTTTAGGTAATCATATACTATTGTGAAATCGGGCCTAAGTGATGCTAAACAAAAGACGTTAAAAATTATTATTTTGTATATACATATTTTGTATATATTTTGTGTATGTAGGTACATACACACACACACACACACACACACACACATATATATATATATATATTTATTTATTTATTTGTTGTGCGTTGTGTAAAGTGTAAACACTTCTTCTATTCTACGTAATATTAGTATGGAATTCCATAAAATGACACAACGCGAGTAAGTTGTTGCTATAGCAACAGAGGTCTCAGATTTTATGTCAAAAAGAATGTGGAGAAAGACGAAGAAATGGATGGAGAAGAAGAAGAAAAAAAGAAGAAGCTAAAGCAAGTCAACGTTTAGGCAGGTCCGGTCGACCTTGACTACTTGACTCTTAATATTATCCCAAACCGAATCCGATTTTCATGGTGGTAGTAGAACGAGATAGACTACAATATCGTGACTGCAGCTGTAGACTACAATATCGTGACTGCAGCTGGCTCGTTGAATGCTTGTCGTTACCGTCTGCTTTTTCGCTAATTAATGATATAATTAGCGGTTCCTCCCATCCAGTCCGGACTGCTGACCGCAATGTTGGAATTTAATTTTGTTCTTCGTTCCTCTCGTATATACGTTTCGTAATCGTATAATCGATTATCGTAATTAAACACGTGGGTTTATCTTTGCTTTTTTGCTTTATAAAAAGCAAAAAAGCGATCTCTTCGGTATCAGTACAGTAATTAGTTGCAATTTATGTTTGTAATTAATTTTGAAGATGTGAGTATCGCTAAATAGCGACGTAATCAAGAGAGCAAAAATTATATACACTGAGAAAACAACATTTGATATTTGTGACAATAATTGCGTGATAAAATAATTAAGAGCTCCATTTTTATAGTTATGTATTACTGCTATAATGTTAGTAATATTAATTTTACCGTGCAATTATGGGCACAAATATTCATACTTTTTGCTCACAAGGGTAGATTCAGGTATGAATCTCGCAGATTTGGAAAAATTTGATATTAAAATATAGAGTTTGACGTCGTAAAATGTAATACATAACATTTAAGAGCCAATGGGCTAAAGGATCAAAGAAAGATTTTGAAGTTTGAAATGACTACACATGTGAAAAATGGTAAACGGTTGGTTATCGCGTGTTCGAAACAGAGTAGGTAATTATTTGCTATTTTTTCCTTCATATTTATTTCTTTTTGTTCAAAATTTATTCTATGGCACTCTGGAAAAATATTTCAAGAAAATTAATTTTGTAAAGACTATGAATCTTTGTCATAAAAATCAGAAATAAAATAAGAAAAAAGTATTTAAAAAGATCAAAATGTACATTAATTTTTTTATAATTAAATATGTACTGTTTAATTAAAACTGTGAATTCTTATATATATATATATATAATAACAAAGTAACAAATTAAATAAAAAATTGTAATATTATACAATTAGACGTGTTAAAATTAAAGTTAAGAAATATTTAACGAATTATTTTTGTGTTACAATGAATTATTATATACATTGCAGTTTGAAGGATGATAATTATTGTAAAAACACGTAAAACAAAGATACTCGGAGTACCATGAACATTTAATAAATGCTAACATTTGTTCGTTACTTGCATTTCTGTTAATGTAAGTAGTGCAATGTAGCAGTTTTGTATACGATGTGTTTTTACGATAACTATCATCCTTCAAACTGCAATGTATATAAAAATTTATTGTGACACAAAAATAACTCGTTAAATATTTCTTAACTTTAATTTTAGCATATGTGTCTATTGTATAATATTACAAATCTTTATTAAATTTTTTATTTTGTATTAAAAATTATTTGTTACTTTATTATTACATAAAAATTCACAGTTTTAATTATAGAACATATTCAATCATAAAAAGTTCATATGTATATATTTTGATCTTTTTAAAAAATTTTTTCTTTATTTTATTTCTATTTTTTGTGACGAAGATTCACAGTTCTTACAAAAATAAATTTTCTTGAAATATTTTTGCAAAATCATATTATAGAATAAGTTATAAACGCAAAAAGAAATAAATGTATGGGAAAAATAGCAAAAAATGATATTACCTAGTCAGTTTCGAACATGCGATAATCAGTCGTTTATCCGTCACGCCTGCAGCCATTTCAAACTTTAAAATTTTTCTTTGATCCTTTGGTCCATAAATTTTACGTATTACATTTTACGACGGCGAACTCTATATACCTATTGATATCAAATTTTTCAAAATCAACGAGATATTATCTGGATCTTCCCTTGTCAATGCACAATACAGACCTAAATTTAAAAAAAAGTTTTTCACTTAATAATTTTTAAAAGTATATTCCTATCAAACAATTTAAAATATTTTTGCGACAGACAACCTGCTGATGTACCGTATATAGATTTTCCGTTGATTATGAAATAATGACGACACGTGGCAAACCAGGTGACAGTGTCCTGTCGATGGCGGCTTGGTTCTTCCTTTTGCCGCCTTCTCTTCTTCCTTCTCGCCTCCTCTCGTGCCTCCCTGACCCACAAATCGAGCGAGCGACGGTCGAAGCTCCTTTTTTTTTTTTTCACGCGACGGACGCACACGCGATCCTATTATCCAGGAATAGCCACGAGTTTCTAATTTTGCGAATCGACCGAGGCGAGAGGAAGCGATATGAGAGTCAATCCTCGGTGGCGATCCCACTTTTAGCGACAGACTCTCGGTAAATAATCTCGCAATGTACATCGTGCCGGAGACATTATACGGCATTATGGCGCGGATCGTCGTGTAACGTTATGATTATCTCGCAAGGAGCCCAAGGTCCGTCTCTTCTCATCCTCTCCGTACGCCAGGCACGGTGTAATTGTTCTTTCATTTGACGCGTACATCGTGCGATTGTCCTTCTTTTTTTCCATTTGTCCCTCATGTATCTCACATTTTGCGATGAAGACGGCATATCAGCCGATACCTCGAGGATCCCTTTCTGTTTTCGCGAGCGATGAAATTCGGAAACGTAATAAAGGCTTAAATATATAATGAGAAGGAATATTTTTGTTACTTACAAATATATATTACTGTGCAACATATTAAAAAGACTAGAAATTTTAGACTATTATCAATCATTTAAATGTCCAAAAGACATATAATGATAGAAGTCGATGAAAACATAGTGAAGACTATGGCTGGTATTCATAGTCTGTTTATATTTAAAAATTATCTTAACTGTCTGGAGATGATGATGGTAACACAATTACTGATGCTGAGTCTATAAGACCCGTTTAATTTACATTAATTAAGAGGCACTCTTATAATTAATTCAAGGAATCAAAATAATATCTCATACAAAAAAGAAGTATTTCAATAAGAATAATCCTAATTTGTGAATGTAACAAAAGAATTGAATTGTTTGGCATTTTTAATAAAAAGATTTATAATTGAATGGGTTCAATAAACTCATCATTAATTCCGGATAGTTAAGTAATGGTTGTGTTCAGCGAACCCAACGGTTGAGTGAGCGCTCAGTAATTATTGCCTATGATTAGAGTTCTTTAGATCCATGATAAATTTAGAAGAATATACTACAAGCAACGAGTGCACCCTCATTGTGTTCGCTGAACGCACCCATTGTTTTAAGAATATGCTAATACAGCTTTGTCATTGTTTATGACATTTTAAGACTGGACTTTAGATTAATTATAAGAACTATGAAAATCTGAGGATCTGGACAAGCTTTGGCGAACAATCCGCAGACTTGAACGTTCGAAAAATATATATAAAGAAGGATTGTTAGCCTCGCTAATAACAAACTTCAGTTTCAAACGTAGAGTTTCAGTCTCGCGTTGGGCATCAAAGAGCGGAAGCGTTCGCATAAATAGTCTCGTGTCGATAAATAGACTCGCGTTCGCAAGTGATAATCTCATCTAAAGTCGCTCACGATGGAAGGAAAGAAGGGAAAGAGGAAGATCGCGGGAACG
>NW_017299334.1:673145-705012 GCF_001594075.2 Trachymyrmex cornetzi
CAACATCGTTGGCAGGAGCCAAGCGGCAGCAACAGCAACAGCATTAGCTGGTATATACTATACTAGAGCCGGGACGACGGACGGGGCCGGAACGGGTTGCCGTTCAGGTTTTGCTGCAGGGGATCGTTAAGATAATCGCCGCTATCCTCATCCTAACTTAGCCTTAGCTGTACGATATATCCATGTCTCGCTCATCGACTCGTCCCCATCCCTTTGCCCTTCGACTCCCCTTCCCATCTCTTATCGGCTTCCCTTCTCCCCCGCATTTTCTTCTCTCTTTCTCCCTCTTCGTTTTTCTTTATCTACTCCTGTGCACCTCCATTCACATCGCTATGCAGCTCTTCTCGATGCAGCTACGTGTACACATAAGCTATGCTATCCGATTCACGATCCGATCGTGATTTAAAGAAGCGCTCTAAAATTAGCAAACCTTCGCAAAGCATGAAATCTACTTTTTTGATTCGTTTTGACCGAATAATTCGTTTTGGCCTTCACTTCTTCGCTTATTTATGTTAAAAAAAAATTATTTTACGATAATCTCTGTGCAGTGTGCCACGTGGCGTTGCAATTTTCTATGTTTCGGAAGGACGACTGAACTCTCGGAAACTTTCATTGGTAATAAAAGTTACCTTCGCCTCCATCGATCGTTGATAATTATTTTCAGGCAGGTACTTGCACGCCTCGATGACACGTACGGTGCGTACGAAACGACTTCTCAGTAGCATCATTGTCATCCTTCGATGCTTTTTCTCTTATCTCTTCATGACCATCGCGTGATTTCATCTCTATGGCATTGATTATCGTTTTGAAAAATTCACGCCAAGGATAATTCAAGTAATTCGATTGAGGTATATGCCCGATGTCACAGTTCCAATCTTTGAGTTCGTTTCTTTTAAACATTACGCAGAAAAAACAGTTTTATTGAAGCAAAATTTAGTTAAAAATTTAGTTTTTTTTAGCTCAGATCTGAAAAAAAGTCATTTATCAAATAATTATTTTGATAGTATTTGATAAATAAAATTTTCAGATCTGAGCTATATAAGCTAAATTTTTAAGGCTTCAATCAAACTGTTGTCTTTCTGTGTAATGTGTAAGATTAAAAAACTCGTCAATCCAAAGCTATTTTGAAAATTGTTTATTTTCTTTAAAAATAAAAATAGTTATTAGATTCAGATTAATAATTAATAAATGAAGAGTCTCAGTGTTCAAAATTAAAAAAATAGAGATAATGGGAGTTAACACAGTAATTAGTACATCTTTTATAATGTAACAATTTAATAATTTATCACGTCAGAATACAATGTTCAAAATTCGTTTCGACTTATTTTAAAGTCATTATCATCGCAAGAAAGTAAAACAATGTAAAAATTCCTTGTCCTCAGACTATTCTCCTTTTTTATTCTGCTTTTTATTCCTGCTTCCCTCAAAAATATACGTATTCGCATGCATATAATTCCTTGCCGGCGCGAAAACAAAAATACACGTACGATACGCGATTTTCATCAATAGCGTTTTATTCCCGTTCAATCCTAATCACCTGCTGGCACTCAGGAATCCCTTGGAAAGTCGCAAGGACGCGAAAATACGACCGGTCGTCGTCGCCTGCCGCCACGGGAGAGCCAGCCGGTCTCGCTGGGCGCACTGGTGTATAATGCGTTACACAGGTATTACAGGTATTATCCGTATTACATGTATTACGAGTATTATACGGACGTACGTGCGACCTCGGTAGAACAGGCCCAGCACGACAGCTTCTTCTTTCTCCGATTCCCTCTTCGCGCTCCTCGTCTCGCCGTGTTTCCCTCGGCTCTCTCGTCACCCCACCCCCCCGGTACATCCTCATCTCATCTCATCCTCCTTTTCCGACCGTCCTCTTCCATTCCACGACCTCATCCTATACTCGCTTCACCTCTCTTCTCTCTCTTCTATTCTCCTCTCCTGCCCCTTCTGTCGTATCTTTTTACCCTAAGGCCGAGAGCGAACGGGCGGTTTAACGTCCGCGACTTTTTCTCGCCTTCCCTCGTTCCTGCCCCTTTCTCTCTCCTGCCCCCTGTCTTCTTCTCCCTATTCTCCTTCTTGGCTTCGATCACCTCTCGTCCCTCTGAGGTTGCACTCCTGCGCGCTTCGCGATGTTTGCGCGCAGCGATGCATCTCCCGTCTGTATGATCGACCTCCAAGATCCACGAAACTTCGCATTGTCATGTTTATCGCGACGTATTTCCTCTGCCTTAAATTGCTCCTTCAAAAATGGAGACTCGAGATGATTCTTTTTGTAGTAGTCTTTTTTTTATCCGGCTCGTTCACAAACGATAGAAATAATTTAATTCCAATAATTTGCAAAATGATGCTGTATTGCTACAGTCTGTAATTGAGATTAAAACGTAATAGTTTTTAAATTCTCTGTACATTCTGATAATTGCAGCGATTTGCAATTGATCATGCATAATTTATGTTTCGTAGAACTCGTGTGATTCCGACAATATTCGAGTACGTAGTAAATTCTGATTTCTGCAATAAAAATAATGAATATCGTATGAATATATCGTCTATTACATCATATTAATCTCTGTGTTTGTTTCTTATTTCCTGTAGCAATAAAAAATCGCATGAATAAAATTTTGCGTAATTATTGCGTATATACCATTCTAACGATCTAATTTCCCTAGATTAATGTTTCTTATTAAAGTTAGTTGCTCAATTAATTCTTATTATAGCAAATTTTGCTTTTAATAAATTCATTGTCCTGCTCTTCTAATTGTTTCTAATTCTGCAATAAGTCACACACACAGTAAACAAGACATTTATTTAAAGTCTTTGATATAAATTACATTTTTTTACTTAACAAATTTTTGCTTGACAGATAATAGGGATGCTTTACATTTAAAATCATGATCATTGACGCGATGGAAACTATACAAATATGATTTTTAACAATGCCAATGTTCGTGTATAGACTTTTAATAAAATGCCTAATGTAATAATCCATTGAGCGTCATCGCGCGAATAGGCCATGCGAATTAAACCAGCTAGTTATCATCGATCTTCAGCCGCGGAGAAAACGACCTCGGTATAATGCTCGACCTTTACGAACCGGTCCCCCATGAGTAGTGCATTCGCATGCTGACACAGGTGCATACGTTGCATACGATCCGTGGTGCTGTAAGGTCTTATATACACTAGATCACGATGTCCATTCTCGCGAGGCAGCACGTTCACCTTAATGAACTCCAATCGAGTTTTGAACGTGTTTACTAGCAGTCTTGGAATAAATACGCTAATAACAGGTTTTACTGCGGATGGTATTCATTTGCGTATACAATGTTGAACCGAGCTAGATAAGAACGAATAATCCGATAAGAATAAACCTAGAGAGAAATTCCACAGGTTTTGTTTGTGTCAAATAATGACTTGAACTATTTTATAAATCGGTGTTATAAGCATTTTTATACAATTGTTCACTTTATGAAGAGTTTAATCGTAATTTTGAGGTTTCATTTATGACGATTCGTTCAGGACGATCATCAGGAACGAACCGTGCAAATTCACCTTCAGTCCGTCGCGATGGGAGAGGAAGACAGGTTTCGTCGAACGCGGGGGAAGGCGTCTATTATGCATCTCGATGCAAACCCGTGCCCGGCACGGCGGCCTGCTATCGACAAGGGAATGCTCTCGTTATATAGTGCACGAGTTAGCGAAACCGGTCGATGAGAATTGATTTATACGCATTATTAGTTTTGCCGTGAATTACATCATGCAAGATGAATAACAAAAATTCACGTACGAGAGAAAACCATTTTTACACGGTATTGTTCTTCTGAGTCACAAAGGAGACTAATTTCTACCAATTTAGATTAACATTAATCTCGGTTTAACTTACTTTTTATCTTTTCTAGACCTAAGAATTAGACAAAAATAAGGGATGAATTAAATCAAGATTAAGGCTAGTATTCATAATCTGTCCTTATTTTAAGATCGTCTTAAGTAATGACTTAAGATGCTAATACTGTTCTGTGATTTACTTGTGACATCTTAAGACTATATTTTAAGACAGTCTTAAATATAAAAATCGACTATGAATATTGATCTAAAATTAAGATTTTATATTGATAGAACTAGACATAAGAGCTCAGAACAAGAAACAGATTATATTCTAATTGCCCCATTGGTATTAAATTTTCGATTGAATATGTAATTGTCTGTATTTTCTAATTTTATCTGTGATATAAAGAAATAGATCGGTAGATAATTAAGATATCATAAGCCATGGAATCACAGTTCATACAGCACGGAATTTGCAGCAATATCGCTGCAAAATCTCTGCAATATTGCTGCAACATGCAATGTTGCATTATACTATTAGGTGTTAAACTTAATTCCTGCCATTTTTCGTCTCCAAAATTGATTTGTTTCGAAGGGAAGATGAATGAATACCTTAATCAAAGTAATTTCCTCTATTTCTACTTTCTTACTAATTAATAATACTTTATTAATAATACTTTGATTAAGGTATTTTCCTTCGAAACAAATCAATTTTGGAGACGAAAAACGGTAGGAATTAAGTTTAACATCTAATAAAACAGTTTTAAAATAAAAACCAACTATAAATACTAGCTAAGTATGGAAGTAAATAAGTAAGAGTAGTAATTAAATAAATATTACAGAAATAGCAAGTATAAAAGTACATATACAGCCTTGGTCAAATATAAAAAAAGTAGAAAAGAATAATATTGTAGAAATAGAGAGAGAAATATGGCAGAAATATTTAATGAAAGTATAAAGTTTAAAAGATTTTAGAAAGCATAAAAGTATATAGAAATATGTGATAAAAAAGTGTAGCTATTATTCACGAAACAACGCAACTTCTGTTTTATAGTAGCTATGGTGTACATGTTACGTCGATATTGTTTTATAATCTACCACGCACAGTGCGTGTTAGAGAACGTAACGTATCGAAATGGCAGGTAGCAAAATTGTTACAAATTGAATATGGAAATTTGCCAAAAAACAAAATCGTGGATAAATTAAATGTAAGGTAGTGAACTGTAACGAAATTTTATATAATATTACAAAAACGAAAGTGTACCTGTACCGTGAACACGGCATAAATGAAGATATAATGATTGAATCTGATAAATAGGACTTGATCCGGCATTATTTTACGGAGGGGAAAAAATACACATTAAAATGTAAGATTTGTGAGAAAGTGCTAAAAAGTGGTTACAATTTACATAATTTTTACAGAACCATTTACAGAAAAAACATTTGTCATTAATTCTAGAATGAGAAAGATAGTAAATAAATATTTAACAACATATTTTCAAACTAAGTCAATTAAAAAATTGTTAAATATTTATTTATTATATTTTTTAATTCTGGAACTACTAAGAAATGTTTTTTCTGAAGGTGGTTCTATTAGAGATAAGATTTCTCATAATCCTGCAACTTTTATTCTATCTTGTATGATTTTCAAACACGAGAAACTGAACTCCACCACGTCCGTCTGGTGGCGATCCCGCGTACTACTAGCGAATAGTGATAAAAAGTACCAAAATAACGGAAAGATATCTTTTTCATATTGTCTTTTCGGCAATACGAAAAGATATCTTTTAGTTGACTTTTTACTTTGCAAAAATGACAACCATAGAAAGATGATGAAAAGATCTTTTTTAAGTTATCTTTTCGGCAAAACTAAAAGATGTCTTATAGACATCTTTTCGTCTGGCTGAAAAGATGATTTAAAAACGATGTCTTTTCGTCATCTTTTAAATATCTTTTCGCTTTGTCGAAAAGACCTCTTTTTATTATCTTTTAGTATTTTGTGCCGTCTGGGTAATAGCGTTTATTACTATTCAAGCCCTCTAAGAACATAAAACGAAGACTGAAAGCAAATAAATAAAAAATATGAAATAATACAAAAGTATAGATAATACAAATAAAATATAAAAATAAAAATGAGAGAAAGAAATAAAATTTTCTTGAAATGTGTGTAAACCCATAACAATCTAAAATTCATAGTTGAAAATTATTTTATATATCTAAAATTATATTTGTGGGGAATGTTACAAGTTATAGATTGAAATAAAACACAAATTTTTTTTGAGACAAAACGAAAAAAATTAGTAGAGATGGCAGATGAAATGGGAGAAGCATGAGATAATCTTGACACGCGTCACACACGAGATGAATTACGAATGCGCGACGATGAGTCCTCGATATTCTCATTCATACTTCATGTCAACTGGCATTTCTACTGATCATCAGTGAATTACAATGTGCATCTTGCTGTGCACGAATCAGTTTTTATCTCTCTTTCTTTCTTTCTTTTCTTAACCGAGCGCTGATCCATCTGGTCCACCTCACAAACTTGTTCACTTCATCGCCCGATGAGGACACCTGATTTGCATTTGACGAGTGCCAGCGATGTCGTAATCCATGTCATTCCTTTGCGCGATCACGAAATGTGAAATGACCGCGAACTTGGCTGGCGTGTTTGCATTCAGGGTCACGTCTCAATGACGTTGGTAATGAGTGAGACCAATCGATCCATCGCGCTATATGTCGCTTTCCTGAAGAAGAAAATGAAGGAAGCGATGACAGTCAAAAGATAAAAAAAATATTGAAACTGTTTTGATTGACAATATCAGACGGAAGATAAAAATGCATTAAGTTTGAACGAATAACTCTTGATGAAAATCTTGAAAAAATATTTAGAGAAGAAGAAATGCATAAAAGAAAAAGGATGTTTCTTTAGTATTAATTTCCATCACTTTCACAAGTGTACAAAAATTATTAAATAATTTTTTAGGAAATATTTATACAGTTTTGTATTAAAAAAAAAAAGAGTAAAAAATAGATATAATTATTTAACCAAATGTTTCTATATGGAAAGAACAATTTTATTGAAGTACCTATTTAAAAATTTGGATAGATACAGATCTAAAAATATTTAATTTGTTAGACCATGCGAATAATTATGTAGAAAACTTAAGCACGATGAACAATGCTGCAAAAAGTCTCGACATTTTAGCAACTTACCTACCTAATTCGAGCATCCTACATAATTATTTCAATAGTCCAACAAAATTATTTTCAGATCTAGCTAAATTTTTAGAGACTCTAACAAAACCTTTCTTTCTATGTAGTATTTCAAAGAAAAGAAATGAGCTGTATATGAATGAACCATCATGTGTACTAAGGATTAAGCTAAGAAGATACATTGTGCTTTCTGAAATTTTAGATTAAAGGATAGGAGCACAGGATTTTGCATAATGCATAACGCATAATGCATAAGAAAATGAACCAATCAAAGTTCTTTATTTCCTTCCTTTCCATCAAATAAAAGACTCTTGATTTTCTTATGCTTTATGCGTTATGCAAAGATCTGTGCTCCGGCCCTTATCTGTTCACTATCCCGCTTTCAAGAGGTCCTTATCCGTACATATGGAAAAATCCCACTGCATATGACGACTGGTAATATTCCGTTGCTTAAAGGTCACAGACTCTTCGAACGAGAGTGTCGTTTTACAATCATTCCAAAGTCTGACTTCTTTAAAAGGGTCTTTTGACGCAACGGGTACTGACAAAAGGTTTTATCTTTCGAGGGACGACGAAGAGTATCTATTAGGGTCAGATCGAATAACAGGCCTTGGAGTCCACTTGGATCGAAGGCAACAGCGCGCATGATAGGGTACACGGTGCAGAGATTGTCCGTGGTTAAATTACGCCGTACTGCAGAACTGTGTTCGTTAGAATAATTTGCAACACGCGATTCATGTAATGATTCGTCGGATGATTTTTGCATAGCCACGAATTTCCCCAATAAGAAGTCTTCTTGGATAAAACGTACATGGAAAGAACAATTTTGAAGTATCTAAAAATTTAGCTATATAGATATAACACTGTTTGTTGGGTTATCCAAATAATTATGTAAGACATTTAAGTATGATGAGCAATATTGTAAAAAATTTTTACATTCCAGCTTGAACGTCCTACGTAATTATTTTGATGGTTCAACAACATTATTTTCAGATTTGTATCTAGCTAAATTTTTACACAGAAAGAATGATTTTGCTGAAGTATCTAAAAACTTAACTTAGATACGAATCTGAAAACAATTTTTTGGGCAATCAAAATAATTGTGTAGGACCTTCTAATTAGTTATTGGAATATCAAAACGTTTTGCATTGGTCAACATGCTTGAAATTCCTATGTAATTATTTATATTTATATTATTTGGTCTGATATATTTCATCATTTTATCTACGTGGTTGTAAATTACATATATAATATAGCTTATAACTAAATGAAATCCATAAAGATAAGAAGTATTGCTCCACGAATTCATTTCGTGATTTGTTTACCTTTCTTTTGTTTTCTTCGTACAAATATATATTCATCTATATGTAAGCACAAATACTGAATGCCAATGTCACATTAGGCGAATGATATCAAATTCTATATTAATTTGCGACCTCGACAATAATGAATGATTCAAGGCCGTTTATATCACTTCGAACATGAATGGCGCATATCTCTTTCGGCTATTTCGACGAAGGTCCACGCTCTCCAGCGCACAAGTATCGTCGATTAGCGAATGTGTATTTGAATAGATATGTTTAATTCATATTTATCTTTCGGGAACGACTCGGGTGAAGTGACTCATCCTTACTTAAGGGTTTGACAATGTTCCATGCTTTCTTCGAATATTCCTCATATGGACATATGTGTATAAAAAGCGTATATAATTGATATTTTCAAGAGTGAGAGAGAAAATAGACTCGAATTAAATTTATAAATAAACGTAATTATTTCTCGTTTATTAATTTCTATTTAATCTTTATTTATCTGGCAAAATTGGTTTAAGAAAAATTAAAACAATACTACACGGAATGTAAAAATTTAGTTAGATATACAGATCTAAAAATAATTTTGTTGGATTAAATCAAAATAATTACGTAGGACGCTTAAGTATCAGAATGTCAAAACTTTTTACAACTCATCGTATTTGACGTTATACATAATTATTCTGATAATCGAAAATTATTTTTACATTTTTATGTATCGCTAAATTTATATATATTTCAGCAAAATAGTCCTTTTTGTCTATTTTTGCAGGAAATAAATCTTTTTATAAATTAGTCGAATCAAAGTCACTCGCCGTAATATCACGTAAACAAGACGCTGGTATTCTTCCTGGTTAGCTTGAGTTTCCGCGATATTCATCGAATTCGATGCGATATTCCGCGCGCGATGTCGCTTCGTGACTTTGTCAATGAACGCGCGCCGCAGACGATAAGAGGAATCCCGATCGTGAAGGGAATCCGTTGCATTCTTTTTGGATTTATAGATCCTAGAAATAGTCTCCGTAGAATATACTCGTGTACAGGTTAGTAAACTAAATTCGTATTTTCCTGGTAGCACAGCAAAAGACGAAGCATCACGTTTGCTACTATTTATAGCCAATTCTCTGTCAATTCTGAACGGAACAAACCCGATAATAATACTGATAATGCATCATGTTTCGAGAACGAGACGGGATAAAAAGAATCGATTATTCCATCAAAGAGGATATTTTACAATATGCTAATAAAAATTAATTTGCGTATACTTGGAAGAAGATGCAATATCCACGACGAGGGAGATTGCAATGATAAAAAGTCCATTCGCGTGGCTTTTATATCTATGAATTCTGAAATCAATCTCATACATAAATATATATGCTGACGTATATCATGGAAAACTTAGTCATTAGATAGACTGCATTATGTATCATCGTATGCATAGAAAAAAAAGGATCTAAAGACGCAGTAATATGATAATTACAAAATAAGCATTCGACGCCACTATTATTTAACACCGCTAGAAAGATATTAAAGAAAAAATCAATCACATTAACAGAATAAGTGCTAATCGACTTCTATTTTTGCATACTACGTATTTCCATGCAGCGGCTGTGCTGTCTTTTCGTAAGATTCATTCGTCGCGTGTCACTGTCATTAACTTGATCTAAATTGACGCTATTGAAAGTAAAATAAAGAAATCAGAATGTTCGGGTTGAATTTATTATAATTATAGTTAGGATAATTAGAATTCTGATATGATCGAAATCTTCTGGTTTGTTCATTTTTAATCAAAAATTTTTCTCCGTGCATTGATAGAAATGGGCATTACTGTTAGTCGTAATAGACGTTCTAAGCATATGAGAATTATGGGTCTAAATTCAACCTTCGACGCCGTCAATTAGAAGAAACGCACTAATTACGTTCACACTACGTAAAAAGCGCGATTAGCACGGTTGATTAAGATATATGAAACATGTTTCGAACGAAATCGACGCTAATTCGAGTCCAAGAAAGTGCATCAATGTCAGGGGCACCCGGTGCATGTCGATAATGTGATGAACTCTGCTATCATAGAACGACTATGGAGAAGAAAAGATTGTTACTTCTTTCTTTCCGTTATTCTCGTGATAACTGTAAATTTGATTTTAGGTTCAAGAAAGATCGGCAATATTTTTTTTCTAGTCATTTTCTGTTATCCGATCTCGGGCTACCGCTTATCTAATTGTGAATATTTCGGGTAGAAGATTGCGGGGCGATGTATGTTGAATTATTACAGACTCACGCAGCATGATGATGATATATCACGCGATCTGATCTTAATGATAGCTTCGAAACAACTTGTCAGTTTTATTTTCGACTGTCTTATCTGATCGAAATATAAGGAATTAAAAAGGAGCGTATTTTTTTAACATATGTTTATTTCATTTGAATAATTTATATTGGTATTATGTCAAAATATCCCTGTTGTGCTTTGAAAAAGTTTAATAAAAACGACAAAGTCTTTACAGTTTATTATATTTTTTAATTTATCTTATAAAAATTATGATTAAAAATATTATATTTATATATAATTTTGGAACTATTAAATTTTATTTTTATTGTGTTTACAGTCATATTTTTAATTGTTATATATTCATCCACTAGTTTATATTCATCCATTAGATTGTTTAATCTGATATATTAATATGAATTTAAATAATTTCCAGTAATTTTCTATATTGTTTTTGATGTGAAAAAAGATAAAACAAATTTTTTAACAATTCGATTTTATAATAAATGGTTAGTAGTAAATGAAATTATTATTCGATATTAATTTATTTGGAAATTTTAATATTCGCTCTGACGTGAATATTTAATTGAACAAATTTAATTAAGCATTTAATAAAGCAATTTTATTAAAGCTGCGGTCAACATTGATTAATTTTGTTTCGTCAGCGATTTAATTTTCACGACATTTTCCGTGGTATTTTCATGTATTATAGCAAGAGTTACGTGGCTCCATGTTTAAATGCGAGTGATGCAAGTTGAAAGACCATTGCTCGACCGAGACAAGGACAGGAAAGTGATGATAGAAAATATGATCATCATAAATATACATTACAGTGGAATTTTTCGATTTTTTTTCCTTTCGCGATGCGTTTATCTGAAAAAATCAAGGCTTGGGCAATGACGACGAGGCTTGTCGCTGAAATTGCGTTTTATTACTGCACCAATTAAGACGCGTCATTAATATTACGAGTTGCGTTGCCCGCCCCCAATAAACCGATGAATGGGTATATCGGAGAATAACCGGTTGTTTATAACGTAAAATCGCCGTGTTATTATCAAGCACGGAACATTTGACATGTATAATATTTTAATCTATATAGTCAACGCTTTACTCAACGCCAAGTCAGACAGAAAGCTAGTTTCGAGTCTTCTGAAAAGTCTTTTTGGAAGTAGTAGTGCGTTACAGAATGTGAACGTTACAGGATGCTTGGATGGAGCATTTTAATTATAATCTTGACATCGTAAAACAAACTGGTAGATTGAAGTTTGCAAAAGTGTATTTTAATCTATTTTTACAAAGAACTATCAAAATTATGTAAAGCTTACAATTAGATCTGGTTCCATCAGTGTATATAAAATTGACTTTAATCTCAGTTCAGTTTACTCTTAACTAATTCTTAGAAATAGAAAAAGATAAACAGTAAGTTAAACTGAGATTGAAGTTAATCTCACATTGATAGAATTGGACTTAAACTGATGCTAGGATGTTAAAACCTTTTGTAGCATCAATGTTTGAGTGTTCTAATTACTTTGATGACCCAACAAAATTATTTTCAGATCTGTGTCTAACTAAATTTTTAGATACTTTGGTAAAACCGTTTTTTCTGTGTATTCTTCGTGTTTACACTGTAAAAAATAAAATGTTAATTTTAACTTACAGACGTATAGTGGATTTTCTGAGACATGTAAAAATGTTAAAATTAACATTTTTGTGTTAATTTTAACATTTTTGCACGTCTATAAGTTAATTTTAACATTTTATTTTTAACAGTGTACAATTTAGATTTATATTCCTGTTTCCTCGATTGCTCTCTGAACCTATCATCTTTAGATGAACTTTTCGCTCTAATGCAATGTTATGAAACTTCTGGCCAAACGGCATCACTGCTTCTACGATGTAGGAAGTCCCGGCATACGATGCCCTATTAGCAGTCTAGGTGCGAAGTGCGAAATACAATGGATAGTCTCTCGACGATCTCAATGTCAGTGGTCATGCTTAGCGCGCTGCGGATCGGAAGAGGAAAGGGGGAAAAAATCCGATGGTATGGAATCGGCAGGGGGGTTGCCATACCGCGGCGCCTTCCACTTCGTGTACTCGATGTCTATGTACGTGACGCGACTGTGCTACTAAGAATTAGACGACACCTTCGCCTGACGATAAATTCATCGGCGCGAGTTTCCGTCTGGGTGCCTCTTTACCGTTCTCGAAGCCAGCCATGTGGCGAATCCGAACGAATGCAAGACGTTCGAAGTCGCTCGAGTGACGACAAAGTTTCTTCTGCTAAGAAGAAAATGCGTGGTTTACGAGGAGCTTGCTATCAGCGGAAATTTACTCTCGGCTGACTTTCAAATGAGAACGAAATCGAGTCCATTAGTGTAGAGTCGTGTAAAATATGGACAAAATATGGATGACTAGATAAGCGACGTTTTAAAATAAAGGGTCCGATAAACGTCTCTTGATTAATAGCAAAAGCAGCGATAATCTGTCGCAACTTCAAAGAATGATAATATCTTCGTGAGAACATGTCGACGCTGACGATCTTTAAGAATTAGAGACCTTCTAATCAGTTAAAAGTAACAAAAGGTTTGACATTTTTTTGTCAAAATCGTGCGAGAGAGAAAAAGATATGTGCTATCTCGCTCTGAAGTGATATTATGATATAAGTGTCGAATATTTTTAGACATAGCGTTATTATAGAGAAACTATCATTTGATAAAAAATTTACATACAAATTAAATAAGAATAAAAATGAAATTTTTAAATAAATTCTTTAAAGTGCTAATTAATATTCATTATATTTAACGAAAATAAATTTTAGGAAACCGACACGAATTGACGAAAAATGTCGGAGCAATCATAGGTCTTATGTTCAAACTGATTAAAAGATCTCTAGTAAGAATTTATTAAGATGTTCGTTTCTATCAATGTAGATTAACTTTAATCTCGGTTCAACTTACTCTTCATCTTTTTCTGATTCTTATAAGTAGAAAAAGATGAAGAGTTAGTTGAACCAAGATTTAAATTAAATTATATTAGTAGAAATGGGCATAAAATAATTTATTTAGCAATCCTCGAAGTAATTCTGCGTTTTTTTTATTGATAACCAGGATGACGTACAGGCTGTTTCTCGTAGGGCTGGCCAACGGAAGTAAGCGTCTGTGCGGCGAGACGGATGCCCGAAAGAAAGTTCTCGAAGTCAATTCCGTAATAGTCGGCGTAGCATTGAATTCAATTGAATAATGGTCGGCCGACCGGTGGGGCGCGAAAGGCAGCCGCCCCAATCATTATCCATCATTCGACCGATTATCGTGATATTCTCGCGGCATTCTCGCCTTTATCACCGCGTTACTCAACGCGTCGTCGGCCGAGAGTGTCGAGAGAGTAACACAAGCGAGAAAGAAGTTTTGAGACTAACGTTCGCGGATGCTGCGCCAAGTTATTTCTCCTATCTTTTTCTTTTATTTGTGTCTCTTCCAGGTGAACGATTGCGCTTAACTCGTTCGATGGACGAGAAATGGTCATCGGTTGTTCGCCTAAATCGCATCATTATCCATCCATGTATCGGCGGTTGTAAAACAGTTCGGTAGAATTTATTAGCGAGAAAGGCTATAAAGTTTAATGCATTACATTAATATTAACCCTTACCGTACCAATATGGGTAACTAGTGACCGAGCGATTCCTGTTCGTGCAAGTTTCTTTGAGTCTTTCGGTAATTATAAATTATACTACATTTTATTTATTTTTCAAAATAAAGAGTCAATATTTATTCTAGAAAGTTGAAAGTATATTGGTGAATTTTTAGAGATTTTTTAAATTATTTTGGAGAGATGAAAAAAACAAAGAGATTCTAGTGACCCTTGATGGTATGGATGAGGCACTAAATTGTACAGGGTACGATAAGGATTAATGTATTACGGTAACACTATATTTAAAATTGAAACAAGAGAAAGGCACATTTAAAATTTTTGTCTAATTTTGCTCGGTGTATGCGTACTGAAAGAAAAAGCGTTATTTTTAGGGCGTTGCACTGAAAGAAAAGATTGGCTGCTGCAACAAATTAGATGGTAAAATATGGCATAGCATTTTTAATTGGTTGCAACACCCAATTTTTGGTTGCTGCAGCTAATTGTTGGTTGTGTTAGCCTATCCGCGATGTCAGTATAGGATTTCGATTGGCTAACGCAACCAAAAATTGGTTGCTGTAGCCAATTAAAAATGCGATGCTATATTTAATCATCTAATTTGCCGCAGCAACCAATCTTTTCTTTCAGTGTGGTATTTGTGACTATAATTGCACAATTATTTCATTTTTATAGTTATTATTATTATTATGTTAGTAATATATATATATATATAAAAATGATTACAAATTATAATGATTACAACCATTTTATTCTTTTAATGCGCTTTTAAGGAGATATAATATGATGTGCCATTTTTCCATTGATTTTTCTAGAAACAAGGTATATTTATCTGTGTACGCTGCGATATTAATTAATGTCGAGAATGACATGAAAAAAATCGAAATATCGCGTGACTAGACGGTCACGATTGATCGCGATCATTCTCTTCCGATCGAATCCAGGCCATCGATGTCACGACTTATGTGTCTATACTTAGATCGCGCGATCAAAACAACAGCCAAGAAACCACCCCGGAAAACGAGCCGAGTGGATCGGCTCCACTCGGACGCAGCCGCATATAACATATGCGGGTCGAGCGCGTGCGGGAACGCGCGATCCATGCGAGAGAGACCCCGCCGGCGAGTTCACGAGGAATCGGCGGCGATCGGCCAAGTCGTAGATTAATGGAGCGTGGCGATCTGTAACGGTAGATTCGTCGCGGGGCGACGAATGTCCGCGCGAAATTATCGTTCGATTCCGATGTAGCGACATAGGTATAGACGTAAAATATGATGGAATCGATATTTGCGAGCAGGAATCAACCTCATCAACCCTGTTCACTAAAGAAATCGTTCGTTGTGATACCAGCTTCGAAGAGTTATTATTTAAGAGTTATAAAGAGGAAATCTGCACTTTAAATCTATAGCAATGAAAATTTTACTGCTAACAAAAGTGAATAGCAAAGTCATTGCTGTAAGTATGGATTTTCACTGCTTTGAAGTTAATCTGTCTACTCTTACATATATAAAGGAGTGGATATAAAGGAGTGGACATAGGTATAAACATCAAATATGATGGAATTAATATTTGCGAGCAGGGATACATCAACCTCATCAACCCTGTTCATTAAAGAAATCGTTCATTGTGATATCAGCTTCGAAGAATTATTATTTAAGAGTTGTAAAGAGTAAATCTACACTCTAAATCTGTAGCAATGAAAATGTTACTGCTAACAAAAGTGAGTAGCAAAGTCATTGTTTTAAGTATGGATTTTCACTGCTTCGAAGTTAACCTGTCTATTCTTACATAAAGGAGTGGACTATTTCATTCGATTAATCGAAGTGGTTTAAGTATTAGTTGATAATGCATTGTAAGATGCATTGAATGTTACTGCAAGGAATTTAGCGCACCGTTATGTCGTTTATCGCATGTTTGTCGTTATATACCATTATATCATTAAACCATTATTTTACCATTAAATAGATTAAATTTATAACGTATATAATTTTTTCAAAAATTTATAATTAAAAATAATGTTAATAGGTTAATAGAGAGAGAGAGAGAGAGAGAGAGAGAGAGAGAGAGAGAGAGAGAGAGTGATTGATTGATTGAATAGCATGTTCTGTTCAACATCTGTCTCCCTAGGTTTTGTTATTTGGATTTGAAATGACTTTATTCCGTCATTATTCTAATCTCCAAATTCACTTCTTTTTGGAGTAAATTTTTCACTCCAATTATCGAATGGATTTTCCATTCCCATCTTGTAGTAAAATTCACTAGCAGTAACATTAGCACAATTTCCACTAATGCCTGTATTGAAATTTCAATTTAATGCAGTGAAATTTCATTGCTACATTAATCGAGATAATTCCATTACGATAATCAGAATTCAATTATGATAACCAGAATTCTGATTGGTGTGATCAGAACATATTTTGTTCGTATCTCTTGTTGATACAGCCAGAACATTTTTCTCACAATCAGTGTAGAATAGCGATAGCTAGATCTAACCGTGTGTCGGATAAAAAGAAGTAAAGAGAGAGAAAGAGTTGTCACGAGTTGACGTTTCTCACGTACAGGTACTAATCGACGACGTTACCTTTGGTATAATGTTGGGAGACTTTTGCGAATGAATTAGCATTTGCGTGATAATACATGGACGTACGAGTGCAGGTAGAGTTTATCCCTGTGCTCGTGTGACACGTGATCAATACGTAAGCCATTTAACGAGCGTCGTGAAACGTCGGAGTTATTAACGCACACGTGGGACTGTGATGAAAGAGAAAGGTCTCATCCATCAACGTAAGCCACGCGACATCGCGACCTATCGATCATCACACGGAGAGCCCACGGTGGAGCGAACATAGTTATTATCCTTCCCGAGGACCGTCGAATATCAATTTGCGTAGTGCGAAAGAGAAGGCATACTTACCTAATTCATTCTGGGCGAGATTTGCGTCATTGATTGCGCTGAAAAGGAATCAGAGTGAGATAATTTTAGCATAGAGGTATACACGCTTACAGAAGAACGCGCCTATCATCGGCGTTTTGAGAGCTGTTTATCGGAAACGTCGCAAAAGTGGAAGAACGTCGATTGCCGTGAGAAAAAAGAAAGAGGGTGAGAGAAAAAGAGGGAAGACACGAAACGAGTCTGACGTGTTTATCGTGATGAAATCTGTTGCGAACTAAATACGCAGATCTAATGCAAACAGGACAAGAGAAACAGGAATGGAAGTAACGAGGCACACATCTTGGGATTAACGGGTGGTGTTAGCCAGCACGGGAAACATGGCGCCAGTCATAAAATTAGATCGCGACAACATGCCATATCTTGTTTCTCCGCCTTTTCCTCCTCTCTTCTGCACGTTTTACCCTTCATTTTCCACTTTTTTGCACGACGATCGCTTTTCTCGCCACGCGATCGTAATTTATATTTACTTAGGAATTCTTTAGTATCGAGCAGGTTGCTTACTTGCAAGAATTTTATTAATTTTTAAGTGCATGTAGTCAGTCAAAGCATCCTATAGACATATTTTCTTAAAAACCTTGCTCTGGAAGAAAATGAAGAGTCTTTTAAAGTATTAAAAATTATTGTACCCAGATGTCCAGAAGTCTTAAATACATTATTTTTACATCCCTCTATCTAAGGGTGTAACTAATGTAAATTTATAATAATATACTATAAAATATAATATGGTATAACACACACTACATAATATGGAAACCAGCATCTTCCTCACGCTCACATTTATCTGAGGATTCAGCCACGATTTATGCATCTCGGTTGATTCACATAGAAAAAAAAAACGCAAAGAATCCTTTAATATAATCCATGATATTTCAGGCGTGCTCGTCTCACTAAGAAATGAAAAAAAAGGTATTATTCAAATGTTAATTCGGCCGTATGCGATCGTGACGAAACACATTTGGCTCCAATTCGTTCTAAAGGAGAACTCGGCGTTAACTTAAGGCTTAGGAAGACGATAAAGGAAGAAAGAAAGAATCAAAGGGGGTGGATAGAACGGTGAGGATGGACGGAGAAGAGAGTAAGAGATCCGCGGCGCACGAGATGGGGAGCAGGTTTAGCTTTTTGCCGTACGGCGATCGGCAGCCGTATCGGTGCGAATCCCCGTATACGGTTGCGATGTGCAAAAGGAGGAAGAGCGAGAAGGAGAAAGAAGAAGAGAAACAGGAGAAGAAGGAGAAGGAGGAGGAAGAAGTAGAAGAAGAAGAAGAAGAAGATGAAGATGGGTCGGACCGCAGCGCGCAGTGGGCTGGGAGGAAAGGAGGGTGGCGATCGGCAGACGAAGAGGTGGATGAACGAGAAGAAAAAGAGTCACCCTCCATGGCGCCTGAAGGCGATGGGCAAGCGGCGACCGGTCGCCAAGGGACGTCGGATCGGCAGCGGCGGAGACTTCGCGACCTTCGAGGTTTTGCTACGTTCGCCAGGTTCGCCGACCTGCTGCGGCCTGTCGCTTCTACCGGTCGTCGTTAAACGATTCGACGTCTCTGCACGACGATAATCGACAAATCCGACGATGTAATCGTGCTTGGCCTCACGTGCGTCTCAATGATAACTCGGTCTATCGATTTTCTCTACCGATTTGACGCAATCTGCAGACGAAGCGGATTTACAGTTTCTTTTAATTTGTGTGTCTGGTAATAAAAATTTTTTGATTGTTTTCTAAGATATTTTTTCCCTCATTCTTCATATTTTTAATCGATGTGCATTTAAAGATGCGTTTCTTATTGACTGAAAGCACCAAGAAAATAAATTACTATGGAAACAAAGAACGTGATGAAAAACCGAATATTTCATCAATATATCTAGAGAATGTAATTATTGATAAGTAAAATAATTTTAGAATCTTATCTTTCACATAGAAAATATATCTAATATTAATCTAAAAAATAGAAACCAAGTTAATAATGTTGTCGTACTCCTCGTGTTAAAGATAACGAAACATTGTTATTTTAAATTTTACTAATTTAAAATGATACTAAAACATAGAAACTTCCGGTCATAGTGTTCGGTAAGATAGACATCACACTTCTCTCTTTCTGTTTCTCTTCCTCTCGCGGTAAAAGGAACTACGGCGTCTCTACGAATTAACGTAAAAAGCAACTGTGCGAGCGATGATCAGCAGTCATCGGTTGTGCTCCGCGAATCGTTCAACAAAAGATTCGCGACGGTAGTGTTTGCTACCGTAGTCGCGGGGCCCGCAAGTCATCCTTCTCTCCGCACGCAGTTTGTCGCCACACTGACGCGCGTTCTGCTTCGTTTGCACGTTTGCCATGCTTCACAAACTTTGACCTTCGTCTCGGATAACCCGAAATATCCTCTCTCACTGGTCTGCTAGAAGCTCTCGTGGGTCCTACGCCATATTTTTCGCGCTCGCCCCTTTTCATATACTTCGTTTCGGCTTCTCGCCCACCCCATCTTCTCCTTTTTCTTTTCTGTGCTCGACTCGAAGTCTACGACTCTCGTCGACTACAAGTGAGGCCCGTTGTTAACGAGTTTTCGGGCCCTTGGGGCCCCAACAAGAGCCAGCCAACGAACTCCTAAACCGGCAATAACTTTGGCCATCCGATGGCCCATGTGATATAGTGGCCGGTACCCCACGTTCCTGTCTTCCCTCGAAAAAATACGACGCTGCGAAAAAAAGGCTCGCGGGATTCTTCTATGTAGATTAAATCCTGCCTTCTATGTAGATTAACCCTGCCGTTCGCTCCATCGCCCTAGGACCTGTATATTCGCGCGATAACGAAGATCGAGAAGGGACATCGATCAAATTTTTGCCGGGAAGGAATCGTTTTTTAATTTGGCATAGTCCGAAAGAAACCACGGTATGTCTTTGAGAAACTGCAAAAGAAATCAAAGAGCAAGAATGAAGAGCAGAAACTGATAATCTACGGTTCCAACATGGATAAGGCTAAGTAAATTCTCAAGTAAGAGGTTGGATACGATTTAGATTTTTGATTGATCTACTATGTTCAGGAGAGTGTCAGGCTTAAGATAGATTGAAGCTCGAGCAGAAATTTTAAGCTCTGATAGGGGCCTAATAGGTAAGTCTTGACGCCAGATCAGGGACTCATCAGATAACCCTTGTTAGGTCCCGACCTTAAATGTAACGTCGAGAATTAAAATTGCTTGATCATGTTTTCCTTATTAAGATCTCATGGCCTTGCTAGAAAACGCCCTAAATTTAATCTGTACTGATTTTAAATTTGAAATGGAACTGATTTGAAGATTTCGGTGGAAATTAGATTATAGATGCATAAAATAGAATGATATGCATGGTTATCTATTTCACTCTATCTTAAATGTTTGGTCCACCATGTTTAGGACTGCGCCAAATTTCTTACTTGAGGATTAAATATCCCAATACATTTTTATGTTACGAACGATTTCAACGCAGTATCACAATGGCTATTTTCACAGAAGGAACATTGGCTCGATTGGACAGTGGCTGCGGGACGTTGGAGTCTATCTCATCTCTCTCGCATCTCTCTGGAATCTTGTTAATGTATACAATTCTTCGTCCGCTTCCATTAGTTTCCGTATTTCCACGAAACGCGTAGGCGGCACATAGCACACCTCAGTATAATGTTTCTTCGAAGTTGCAAACGGACCCAGACGAGGGGACCAACGACGACGACTACGACGACGACAATATGAGGAGGAGCAGTAACAAGTACAAGGTTACGTTTCTTTTGCCATTCTCTATTACCCGCTTCTTTCCAAGTTTCCCGAAGGGCCCGCCGACACGCAGGCCGGCGTGTGTTGCGATATAAATAGATCGACGCACACACCGATCGCGGTGGATGATGGCGGTTGAGGACGAAGAGGATGAGCAAAGGAAGGAAGGGGAGGCGGTGGCGGCGATGCTGGTACAAGAACAAGAAGAAGACCACCTCGCGTAATGATGCCTCGGTAGAACGCGCGCGCGAAGAGAGAGAGAGAGAGAAGGAGAGAAGAAACGCACCTTGAATGTGCGTGCATCCGCAGAAACGTGCGTAATGCGCGCGCGGTGCAGATTGCAGGGGACCTGAGCACTCCGTTCGAGCGAGCTGTGAGCGCCGAGAGCGTGACTATCGCGCAACCCTTCTTTGTCCGTGCCATTAAGCAGAAAGAAAAGGGAACGTCTTTACGGAGGACAGGGGGAGACGACGTATCTGACAAAGGGGGCCCGCCGCTTCGTCGCCACTCTGCGAACGTTCTATCGTACCCCGTGTGTGTCTCGTTAACGTTTCGTTCCGGCTCGTGACTTGCGTGTCGTTTCTCCAGCAGGAGAACTTTGGAGAGAACCGCATTGCGGCTATTATTTATCGCAGTACCGCGAATGACACGGTGGAGTCTGGATGTTTCTCGAAATGTGGTTGTCCGAGATTCCGTAACGTTCGGTGCAATTAAATGAAAGACAATCGCTATTTTTTAGAAGAAATTTTCTTTATATCTCTTTTCGTAACTAGTTTGGTAGCTCGTATCAGACTTGAAATTGAGATTGAGATTGGATTGGAATTTAACTAATCGGAAGAAACCAATTCAACTTAGATTTGATTGGTCAAATTCAAATCCAATCTCAATCTCTATAGGAGCTGATACAGGTTTGTGTAACATTTGTTTTTTTTTTATTTCTTCCATAGTATTTGATGTAAATACGAAACTTTTAATTTAAAAATTATAGTTATGTTAATATTGAGACGTTTAGAATTGAAAATCGAAGAACTCATATGCATTTTCAATATCGAAAGGTTAAAGGTTAAATTTCATCTAAAAGAACGCCTATTATACTTCATACATTATACTTACTTCGAAAATACATTATATGGATCGTAACAGTTGAGAGATGCCATGAAGAAGGTAATTTCCAGGAGGAATGTACCACTGACGAAGTTTGTTGTCAGTCATGGTTCTTCCAATCCACCCCGGCAATCATTTATCACGATATCTTAATGTCGCCGTTAAAAACGACGGTTGTTCGCTGCGTTTACAACGTCGTTGTTGTTGTCGCGATCGTTGAATTACAGCAGCGGAGTGCAATCTTATTTCATGCTCGCGTCTAGCTCGGCCGCGCGACCATTAGAGACGTCGGTCGCAACAGTCGTTACCCTTCTTTGTGCGTGCCATTAAACGTGAGTAAGGGTGTCTTTAAGAGGATACGCACGACAAGGACGAGCTTTTTATTACCGCTGCCATCCGTGTCTTACGACTCGTTCGTGTCATCGGGTTCTCGTTATCGTTAAGATTGTACCTTGCTCGGTGCAGCCCTCGTTGTCGTCCATCTTAGATAGCCATTCGATTACGAAAGAAAGCGCGAAGATAAAAAGATAATCGGAACTTGATTGTATGTCCCATCGTTGGCGCGATATAGCGTTAATAAACAGCCAGACCGTTTTTGAAATGCCTCCGTCGTTTTTCGCATTTATCTCGGCAAGAATTACTGTAACCTCTTCAATCATATACACATAATTTGCTAATGCCAACTTCATATGCTGATGTTGCGTCCTCATTACCTAAATGTATAAATCATTAATATACACAAAATGTATTTAAAGGTATCTACATTCTCTCATTAAATATATATATATATATACATCCATCATTTTACTAAAGATAATTTGAGTTTATATGGCTTAATTGAGTTTATATGGCTTAAATGCAGTTCTATCCTTATTCCAATGTCTTTGGCTACGATCCACTTGACCTTACTTGCTTCGAGACATTTGTAGTACCAAGTAGACTGTACGCTGAAAAAAAAGATTGGCTGCTGCAGCAAATTAGATGGTAAAATATGGCATAGCATTTTTAATTGGCTACAACAGCCAATTTTTGGTTAGCCTATCCACAATGTTAGTATAGGATTTCGATTGGCTAATGCAACCAAAAATTGGTTGCTGTAGAATGAAGAATGCTATGCCACATTTTACCATTTAATTTGCTGCAGCAGCCAATCTTTTCTTTCAGTGTACCCTTTATTACATTTTGGGTAACAGTGATGACATTTTCATTTCACTTAAAGGTATTGTATCGATGGAACAAGTGGGGGGGGGGGGGGGTTAAAGTCCTTACATCGTCGTTAAGTGTTACATCAGAATAGGGATCCATGTGTATGTATATACATGATCGAAGCGTCGTAAGCTATACATTGAGCGTCGTTCGTTCTCGAATAGGGGGTACGTAAAAAGCTATCGCTTATGTCAATTCCTTCGCCGGTATCGACAGGAAGTTAAATGCATGCCGAGTTTTTCGAGATGCGAGGAAGCGAGGCGAATCAGCTCCGCCTCATTTCAATCGTCCTGTCAATTTGCGCGAAAAAGGAGTCTGGGAAAAATGCTGAAAGTAATTACCAGTTGGACCATGTCACCTCCAGTATATTGCCTCCAGTAATATGCGGATGTAGACCGGATCTCAGTGAATGATGAACGGGCAAGTCTTCTCTTCGCGTCTCCTCTGCCTTTTCTATCCATTGCCCGATATCATTATTACCTAACGTTACAATTGCTTTTAGTTTACGGTACCACGATACGGTTGGTACGTTCATATCGTGGCTGAATGCTGTTAATTTTTCACAAATCGTATATCGCAGATGCGCGTAATATTCTTACGCTTAATAAATCTCGGTCACTCGCCGCTTCGCGAGAGCAATCTTCTCGCTGCAATCCTTGACTCGATCGACCACGAAGCGATGCGCAAAAAAGCATTTTTGTAATAGAAGTACCGACAGCAGGAGGAGGAACACTCCCGTGGGTACGGTGCACCTATGCGCGCCACAGGATCGATGGCAGGACGCAAGAAAGCCTTCGCAAGGCAAACCAGCCTCGCAGCCTTAATCGTAGACCTTTGGTTTCTTTCTCTCTTAACTTGCCTCTCGCGGCGCCGGGCGAGTTCCGCGGATGAAAAAATCGGCGCGCCGAGTCGACGATAGCGTCTCCCAAGTGCACGCAATGATATCGTCATCGCGTCCTTTGCGGCCAGGACGCATCCCATCGCGACTACTTCCTTTCGAGGCGACGGGCGGGGAAGTGAACGGCGTAGAAGAAGCTGCAACGGGATAAAAAGCCGACAAGCCAGACGCATCCCGCTGGCAGAATCGCAGACGTTCGCGAGATCGGTGGCGATCGTCTCGAAAAGCACAACCGCGAAGGACGCAGGTATGAAAGCACGCAACGGATACACTCGAACGGTGCGACGTGCCGCAGGTGCGTGTCATACGGCACAACGCCAGAGTAGCGTGTGCTCTCACGGCGAACTGGTTAGGAACTGGTACAGGGTGTTACCTATTGATAAGCGTGAGGAAACCTTTCTTTCCCGATTGATGTATCTATTTTTTGAGAATTATTCGGCCGGCCTATCCGTCAATTAAATTGGACGAAAAGCTGCTGGTTCGTTTTTTCATTAATGTAAATCTCGTGATGTCATCCGTACGCTGAGAAAAAGTTTTAAACCAACAAAAGATACCAACAAGAATAACATTTGATGGGATCAAACAGAATTTTTGATGATAATGAAAAATTCTGTTTGATCTCACCAAAATGTTATTCTTCTTAGCATCTTTTGTTGATTTAACCAAAACATTTTTTTCAGTGTGTAAATCACGTTAATAAAATAATCCCAAAATTGACACGTTACATTAATACATACCGTGTAATAGAAATTCCTAATGCTTCTCAAGATAAGTCAAATGTTTCTTTAAAATAAAATAAAAGATCGAGTGTCGCGGTAATTCTGAACTAATACGACTAAGTATAGTTATCTAATCTCAAAACAGGTATTTCACGACTATTATCGCTTCTCTTTCCTAAGTGATTTTTTAGGAGAACCCGAGTCAACATCAGTAAGGTCACGGACAGTGGCCCAAGGAAATTTTCATCGAAATTGCCGGCGTTACACAATCAGGATGCCGTTCCACCCGGCATCCTGTACCCGCTTCTTCGATTCCGTCTCTAATCCACCGTTTCATATCGCGATGTTCTGCTGATTCCGCTTCTGCGCTCGTTGGCGCCTATGCTCGGAGGCATCCCAGCTGAACCGGCTGGTCCTCTTTTCCCTCTATCTCGCAGGAGCGATAGACACTTGGCGTGCAACCGGTGCGGCTTTGCCGCCCCTGGTCGACGTCTATTTATAGATTCCGCGGTATTACCTGCGAGCCGTATGTTTGCGATCGCGTGAGCGAATACGTGTGCGTTGCGTGCGTGCGTGCATGCGTGCATGCGTGCATGCGTGCATGCGGTCGCCAGAGGATACCGCCGACTGTCCGCTCGACTCGGCTTCCTCGAGCGCAAGGGGATATGCCTGGCGTGATATATCGCGGATCGTTTCGACGATTGCTACTTTGTAGCGGCTCGACGTAGGTATTTATGCGCCTGCGAATCGTCCGTTGCGAAATGGTTTCTCTTGGTCTCTGCTCTTGGCTAACACATGGCTATCGAAAACATTAATTTCTGCGATGCTAATAAGTCATTAGTCGAGACCGATCTTCGAGAGAATCACCCAGGGCATCGTATGATGATTCGATCGGAACGTCGTCACGTGAGATCTGAAGGAGAAAAGATTTATCGACGGTGCATTTTAGCACTGATACCCTCGTAAACGTTAACAATGTAGAGACATTCGTAAAAAATTGACACCTCTGTAGAAGACGACAGTCCGATTTAATTGCGTGACTGTTTTCTATACTTATAATTAGATAGTAGTAATAAAAATATATACATTTTATACATAATATAAGACTTATATAGTTGTCACTTACATAGTTGCAGTAACTATACAATAGTTTATACAACTAATCGTGTTAGGAATAAGATCACACGTAGTTGTATTTACATAGTTGTCACTTATATAGTTACACTGAAAGAAAAGATTGGTTGCTGCAGCAAATTAGATGATTAAATATGGAATAGCATTTTTAATTGGCTGTAGCAACCAATTAAAAATGCTATGCCATATTTTACCATCTAATTTGCCGCAGCAGTGAATCTTTTCTTTCAGTGTACTGTCATTAAATTGTCTATATATGAACAAACTGGTTTATAGTTGTAACTATAAAATAATTTATCCAACATCTCTCTCCTCTCTCTCTCTCTCTTGTTATGCATTTAAAGAAAAAACATAATAGTAACAACTATATACATGACAACTATACTATTTTTATATATAAAATTAATGTATATATTTATATATATATGTTGAATAAACTGTTTTATAATTATTGCAACTATAAAATAATTTATTCAACTATACATTAATTTTACGCACAAAACATGTAGTTGTTACCTTTATAGTTGTAATTATGTCTTTTTCTCTGAGTGTAACGAGCGACTGATGGTCGATCTTCTGTCGTGCTTTTTCTAATCTATGCAGATCGCGAACGTTTTCTCCGCCTTTCTTCTCTTACTATTTATAGATCCTAAATATCATTTGAAGAGAAAAAAAAGAGAAAGAGAGAGGGAGGTGGAACGAATGGATATTGACAAACGAATGAACGGGTACGACCGTTCTATTTCTTAGGAATGGCACTCGAGGCAGGCGAGGCCGCGGTTATACCCGCTATCTTCCTTCCATCCGGAGTGTAATTACACGGCTTGTTCCTTTAGCTCTTCTTTTGGTACCGAGAGAAGCGGCGCAATGCCTCTCTGCCGCCACTACCGCCACCGCCGCGAGACTATTTATAGATCATAGATTATTATCTGCAGTATATACGTGGCTTCTGCTATCACATATAAGCAAAATACCCGTTCCACAGATGGTCATAATTATTACGCGGCTAGACTGGCCGATTATTATTACGCTCGAATTTTCATATTTTGCTCCTCTCTTTTTCGACATTTTCGCTTATAAACGTCAACCGATCGCACTGTCTTTCACAGCCGATGGAATAATAATGATATAGGGATGGAAAGGGAGGAAGAGAGAACAAGCGACAAGGAGAGCGATTATCCGTATATCAGCCCGTTATTCGGATAATATCGAAGATAAATATCATGCCTGATTTATTACGGTTAACTGAATATGGAACGTAGAATATAGAGATATATATATGAGAGTAGTTCATCAAGTCGTTCATATAGACAGATAAGCGAACGAATGATAAATTACTTTAAAATTTGTTTGCATCCTATCTACGGTATAAGTTTTACAAAATCAGCGATATCTAACAGAATCTTTTCAAAATTGCTAATTAACTCGTAAGAGGAACACATACTTTTTGTGACGCTATAGGAACGTATAAATCCTTGGCAATTAAAATTTTTTTTATTAGTTTTATTTTCTTTCAGAATTTCAACATCTAAATTTAACATAAATATGGTACGATAATTACCCTACATGAATAGAACAAAACTATAAAAAATAATACTTACAATAAAATAAGATCCCTTATATTAAAACAATTAACAAATTACAAATGGGCCTTTAGGAATCGACGCTGTAATAATTGCGCGTTTATTTCGATTGATCTAAAACAATCCTCTATAAAAAAAAAATAATATATTTGTCGAACGTTTCGGCTAACTTCTAGCCTTCATCGGCGAATGTATTACGTAAAATCCATAAAAATCTTCATCCTGTGGTTACACTCCGACATCGAATTTTCCATCACCAATTATTACAGCGCCGATTTGTAATTTGCTAATTGTTGTTATAAAAAATAAGATTGTGAAACAGAAAATTATTCTAAATTATTACATTATTTAAAAATTAAGAAAATGTCAGGGTCACCAGAACCCCCAAATACGTACATCCCAGTTACAGATTAATGTTTAGATTACAACACAGCGTTATAATTTCTACGAGACAAATTCTATTGAAACAAAGTGAATGATGCCAACAATTAAATCAAACAGCTAAACAATAAAATAATTAAATAATTAAATGGAAGAAGAGATGGTCACTTCCGTGCGATGACGCTGTCCGATTGCGTGCGTCGTATCGATGGACGTTTTCCTCCTCATCCTTATCGTGATTATCGTCAAAAAGGATTTTATCGCGGTTGCTGCAAGGCAGCTTTATAAATAGAAGCTTTTGCACGCAGGTTTTGCATGAGGCGCCTAATACGCGCCCCGGCGATTACTCCTGGCGCCAGCGCACAGTAGGCCTCCTCCAGGCTTCCTTCGGGCCCCCCCCCCCTCACCCCCGTCTAATGGCAGATGGTTAATGGGAAGTTAATGTCCGTGTGCTAACTACGAGACCGGTCTTTCTTCCTCTTTCCACGAGCCTCCTCTTTTCCTTGCATCCCGCGGCTGCTATTCCGCTTTTTCTTTTCTCCCATCTCTTTTCTCATTCCATTGCCTCTTCTTTTTTCCCCTCGCTCCCCCTTTCGTCGTTTTCTTCTATCTCCTCTTCCGATTTCACGAGAGCACCTTGCGATCTTTCTCTCCGCGTATGTCGGCGTCGATTGCCGCGTGATGAGTGTAGCGTGTAATTGAGCAGCTCTAATTGCGTGTACTGTTAGAAGAAGATGACTCGATCCTGATGACGGCACGGGTATAAAGTTTATTTATAGCCATACGGTCATAGGGTGCTCCGACAGATATTTTCTAACGTAGGTATCGTTCTCGAGAATGTTTGCCTGAATTTTTAATCGATCGTTATATTCTTGTATTGTTTCAACTTACTCATCAATTTTTTTTTTTCTTTTAAGATTTTAGAACTGTGTGCATTTTATGGATCTAAGATCCACTCCTCGTCTCTGTCTCTGTCAGGTTTAGAGCTTAGAGGATTTGCATAATCCATCTGACAGCGATGTATATTGCGGCGTGAGACTGAAACTATAAGGTACTCGGAAAGCCTCAAGCTTCGCGTCAGGGATATTCTCACGTTCTCTTCCTCAGTACTGGTACCGGTGATGGCTTTTTAACCCTTCAATGCCACATTATACCGTTTTGTCACGAGTGCAATACACTGTAGATAATATGTATGGTATACTCTCTAAATCTCTCGTGGAGTGAAATCTCACTCGAAGAGACTGAAAATTTAGCCTATTTTGAAAAAAGAGTCAAAATATGGTCACTTGTTCAAGAGCGGCAGATTTTCGTTCTTTTTAGAGTGAGATTTACTCTTTTGAAATAAGATTCACTTCAAAAGAGTGAGATCTCAGTCCCTTTTTTGGAGTAATACCAGGGTAGATGGAACCTCACTCCAAAAAAGGGATTGAGATATATTTTATTACATTATATATGTAAAAAAGGGATTATATATATTTTATTATATAAATGTACTATATATATAGTATATTTATGAACAAATATTTATCAATAAATAATATTTTTTACTCTTTATATGTATAAATATCGCTCAAAACTTGACTTTTGTAGATTCATTCATTTCGTCGTAAAAAATTATCAAAAATTTCACGCAACCTGATCTTCCAGTCGCCTTAATTTGTGAGACTCATCTGCAGATTTTACCTTCTCGGCGGCGGCGCACGGACGTCGCCGTGAGAGAACATCGTCATCGTCGTGCCGGGAATAGAACCGGCCCCCTGGTCGATGCACCCCGGCAAGAAAACGAGTCCTGTGCACCGCAATACCGATCGCCTCTTCTATGACGCTCACATTGTGTTTCCAAGTCTTCCGTTGAGGGTTTGATCGACGTAATCTCTCGATCCGATTAGACGGCTCCTCCTTTGTTCACTCGAACGAACTCCGTACGACCGTGCTGTGGTCTCGCGAGATTCCTGGATGTACAATCCCGTGACAACGAAGATCCTTTGTTCCGTCCATCTTCGCGCGAAAGCGGCACTCTTTGTTCTACCGATCCCTCGCATTATCAGCTCAAGATCTTTGCACATCCTTCTCTTCATCGATCTTCCTTTTCGTAAATCTCTTATTACATAGATATGTCGATGCGTGATGTGAATCAAGGTGATTCTCCAGCATCTTTAAGGGGATGCTGGAGTGACGGTCGAAGTTAATCAAGGTCGATAGTACAGACTTTTTTAAATTTTAAATTCTACAGCAGTGACATCTTTCATTCATTTCTTATACTTATTATATATCGTTGTGTCTCGCTCAAACGCATTTATCTGTCCTTATCTAACATATTGCAACGCCATCTCTTAGAAAGAGATCAACTAAAATACTGCTCGGTTTCATGGCTAAACAGTCTAAACTGTCGTACACACATCGTCGATTTCTCACGCGCTAGACACACAATTTCGTAGAATGCAATTATCTTTTTATTTAAGCGTCAAAACTCAATTCTAAAGATATGACTGTATATTCGTCTTTTTATTCTATATATGCTCCTGCCCTAATTTCGAGCATATAACGTGCATATAATTTTTTCACGAAGTAAATGTTTGGTGAGCTAATAGCACATGGATACAGAAATCTGTAATTTATTATTTTTCTCAGCTTTGGACATAAAACACACCAGGAGCAGGTACATTAGTACGGATATTTCAATCGTGGAGAAGGAATTTTTATTCTGTGCAACTAATTCGTAGAATATTGCATTTAACATAAACATTTGCTTTATCGGTAAAAAAGAAGCCTCCAGCATCCCCTTAACCATTCGGATATTTTGGAGCTCGATGATTTCGTAGACTCTTACACTGTTAGATTAAAAAAATAATGTTAATGTTTTAGCTTTTCAATATGTATGTTCAAATGTAAAACAATCCATTTCTTAGTTTCAAAGTAAACAACGTCCAACCCTGGGACATTTTTCTTATTTTTTTAAACAGTGCAATGATTTGAATTTTTGAAATAATTTTATGTTTCATAATCTTATTGTTCACACTTTTGTTCTATTCATGCAGGTTAATTATTGTACTATATTTATGCTAAATTCAAATGTTATAATTTTTTTATATAATTGAAAATTTTGTAACTTCTAAGATTAATCACAAATTTAATGGGTCCCATATGAGTAAAAATATGTGATCTTGTTACGGGTTTATATACTTGCAAAAAATTGCGTAGAGAAGATATTTATTTTTTCAAGATTTTCTTCCAAATTATACTATGGCCAGTGTTTTCCCATAGCGAGAAAACTTGCTCGTTAACGGAATCTGTACGATCAGAAAATTCTCTGCACCTTATCTTCTCAACGTCTTAATTACAATGCCGTAATGATCGCGACGGTCACTTTCCGTGGGACGCAAAAGTTCTCACGAGAAGCTCTTCGTGGATACGCGCTTCTTTCATTTGTTGCATTTTCGCGACAAAATTTCGAAATTAAATCGACATTAAAAAGGACATATAAGAGTCAAATAAATACTTGAATATAAATATATCACATAAATACAAAGAAATTTAATTAAAGTTTATAAAACCATTATATGTTTCAGCTTATTATTAAGCCATCTTCAGATGATCCATAATTATTCTTCAATATGTATCCATATGTATTCGTTAATTCACAATAGTCCTTGATAAATTTTTGAATGCTCGATGGGTGTCCAGAACCAAAATTTCTTTCTCAACGATTTACAGATCGAAAGCTTGCTAGATATAATTTTGGAAGTCTTAAGGGTCCTCTACATAGAAGTCATAGACGGTCGTGGAGTCTTAAGTCGTAGGAAACTGACGGGGGGATCCCGTTTGCCTACAAATCGATTGCCTACAGTACCTTTTGCCTACATCACTTTTGCCTACAGTTCGATTGCCTACATGTATTATTGCCTAC